>NC_059474.1:1252053-1434553 GCF_018139145.2 Gymnogyps californianus
AGCATCAAGGAGGAAAGGAGAAAAGTCCTGTTCACCCCAAGCGGTCCCATCTTGCTTCCTCCCCATCACACAGCGTCACCGCACGATGCGCCCACCACCCTCGCCTTCGTTGCCATCTGGCTTGACCATCCTTGCCCTCTCTTGGCATTGCGACTGCTCTGCCGCGTTACTCCCTGCATGACCCAGTTTCACATCCCAAATCCGGCTGCTCCACCTCCTGTGTCTCCCTGCCCACATTTCTTCCCCTGTACGTAATGCTCTGTGCTCATTCCTCTTGGATTTCATCCAGTCTTCTTGCCAGGGGAGGTGCAATCCCTTCCCTAGCTGCTTCATCTCCCTCACCCAGCCTTATCGCGGGTCGTGCTATCTCTGGGCTATCTGCTCCCCTCCCTTCTCATATTTGTTTATCTGCTCTAACCACCTCCTTCACCTGTGCTCTCCGGGCATGTGATGACAGCTGTCTCTATCGGCTTTCTTCCTCCACTTTTCCTTTAAACTCTTCAGTCCTGCAAACTTTGGTGGTCCTTCTGGTCCAGTGTCCGTCTCCCGCTTGTTCCTTGCTCTCAGGAATGGGAAGATGTTCATTGAAGATGGCCATATGCTCTCATCCATCTCACACAATCTTCCCTATCCTGCCAGAACTGGTTTTGACCCATGGCAGAAGAAATCTGGCAAACCCTCTGCACCGCAACAACATCACCACCGACAGGGATCATGGTGATGTCAACCGGGAAGAACTGAACAACCACGATGAGCAGAATGAAGGCAGGAGGGCGAGAGCCATTAGAGCAAAGTGCAGGGTCATGCACCAAGCAAAGAGCCCTTCACCTCAAAATGGCCAACGAGAAGAAAGACCTGGATGCGATGGTCACGGCCTACAACAAAGCAATTCTGTCATAGCACTGAAAGAGGGCATTGAGTATCTGGTGAGACATTTCCAGTTGAGACAGTGAAGCATTAATGCCCACGTATGTGTCAGTCCTGGCAGCTCCTTGCAGTACGCACCTTTGTGGTCCACCATGTTGAGAGGCTCAGATGGGAACGTGTGTGGGAGATGGGAACATGTATGGGAAATGGCAACCAGAAAATGGAGAGGGACAGGGAGCCTAAAGCCCCTGGGCTCTGCTGGGCAGGGAAAACCCCAGCTGAGAAGACAGGGTGATTTCTCTCTCTACACGTATCGAGAGAGACAACACCAAGGAGGGGAAAGAGCTAATAAAGTTGAAGAACAAGAGCTGACACAAAAGCAAGCAAGTGCAAACTGGTCTCACATAAACACTGGTGGGACATGGGACAGAGACTTTTAAGTATCTGAGAAGTGAGATGCTGGAAAGGCTTCCAAATAGGTGTCCAGGGATGAAATCCTCACTCGTTCCCAGGGGGGATTTAAACATGACCGATATCAATTTAACACCACAGGACCTAATGAGATCAGCCCAACACCTCCAAGAAGCAGACTCCCAGACAGGGGCTTTGAGGTCTGATGCGAGCCCAGGTACTTTGGGCAGTATTCCCCTGCCTGTGTGCAGGGACCTACATCTGACCCAGTCAACCTTTGGAGCCAATGAAGAGAAGGGGATGTCTGGGCCATCATTATCTGGTCCTCAACCAATTCAGGGGTTGGTTGGGAAGGTTTTGGCTCCCCTGCAGTCTCCTGCCTGCAGCCACCACCCTGACTCAGAGTTCAGCGATCACCCAACAAGGTTTTCTTTCTTGTTGCATTTGCTGTAGCTGTTCTCCAAAGAGTTGAATCCCAAACCCACAAGCAACCACAAGCAGGGAGGTTTTTTCCTCCTTATTTTCTTCGAGGCAGGCAAGACAAATACTTTTCAACAGATAATCCTGAGCATTTATTTCCTCCTGTCTCTGTCCCTTCTTGCCTTCACCTTGATTTACCTCTTAACCTCCTTCCTTGATGAGATTGGCTGAGGTTGCAGGAAAGTGCAGTTGTCAGATGAGCCTGTCTCCAGCCCATGGGATTTTCCTCCTTAAGGGAGCCAGCTTCAGCAGCCCCGGGAACGGAGCTGCCATGGGACAGAGTAAGGGCTTGGGACTGGAAGATGCCTGCATCAAGCTGTGGGTTTGCTGTTCTCGTCATGTCCCACGTACAGGACAGTCATCAGTCTGCATGCTCAGCACCCCGGTACAATGGTCTGCCTGGTGTCACCCTAGAAAGCAGTCACAGAGTGGGAACCGAGTGGCTGAGCATCAGCTCTGCTGGACCAGACCTAGTGGTGACAGTGACAACCAGGTTGAACACAAGCCCACACTTACTGTCCTTGCAAGCACAGCAAACCACGCTCTGGGATGATGTGTTCAGATTGGACAGTAAGAAAGTCTTCACTGGGAGGGCGGTGCAGCCCTGGGACAGGCCACCAGAGAGGTGGGGGATGTCCATCCTTGGAGGTTTTTCAAGACTCAGTCATGTAAAGCCACAGCCATCCTGATCTAGTGTTAGCAACAGTCCTGCTTTGAGCAGGAGTCTGACCTAGACACCTCCAGAGGTCCTGTCTCACTGGAGAGGGCAGGAGCATCTCTAGGTCCAAGCATGTTAAGGCTGTGCTGGATCTTCTTCCTTGTGGTGTCCTGCAGACCCCACAAAGCAATACTGATGGCGATAACCCAGCTAGACTTGCCACTTGGCCTCCATCCCATCTGTGCGGGAAACGCAAGGCAGCAAGCCACCGCACGGAGACGTTAAATCCCAGCACAGAAACTCAGCGCCCCGCAGAAGATGTCAAAATGAGAAAAGCAAACATGGACAACCAAAAGGAGCAACCCAAGGGCTCAGGGCATGTCACCCAGTGACACGGCATCAGGCCAGGGTGTGAGCGGAGGTGTGGGGCCGCGTCTCGCCCCCTCAGCTGCACCGTCCCAACTTGCTCTTCTCCAGAGACGCCTGGGCATGTTCCTGGGGAGGGTTTGCTCCAGGGACTGCTCCTCGGATGGATGGGGCTACTCCCGGCACCATCTTCCAACACTGGGCTTGCAACATGTCCCCGGGGCTGGGACAACAGGCTCGCTGCTCTGGCAGCCCCCTGGCTGGGGGGGGTCACAAGAAGTCCTGAGGACACCTGGGGTGAAAGGCTTGGTGGCATGGAGACGGTCGAGTGGCTCTGGGACGCCACTCAGCTGTGGTGAGGTTTGGCCCTGCTTTGTGCACTGATCTAGGTGCAGGCAGAGCCCCGCCACACCGTAGCGCTTGGTCTTTGGTGTAACATCGCTGCGCACCGCGGCATCCCGCATCCGTGCCCCAAAACGTACCTGCGGCTGCAGCTCATTGATCCACTGGCTGGGATGATCCGATGAGATCTCTGCCCACCATTTCCCACCGGAGCCCTGTAGCGCTGGACCACATCTCAGCCCCGTAGGTGCTGCAGAACATCTCCGGCTCTCCTGCCCAGAGCTGCACATCCCCTGTAGCACGGTCCTGAGCCTGGAGCATCCAGTCTGCTCTTAGCACTGCTCAGCACTCAAAATACACGAGGCCAAGGGGACCGGGGCTAACGTGAAAGCCCTTAACCCAGGCACTTTGCACGGAGCTGCCCCGTGGGAGCAGACATCAGGCTGATCCGCGGTGCTGCACCAGCTGCTGGGTCCCAGGGTGGGCTGGCCGGGCTTGGGGGGGCTTCGTGCATTTTTGGGGTCCCAGCTGGACCTGCTGTCAGAGGAGATGGCGCTTTCCCTGTTGTTCATGACTGCCATTACCAGATAGCACCCAAGAATATTCTGAGGTGGACAGATTAAATTTGGGAGGTTCCCATCCTCCTTTTATCCTCTTCTGCCCCGTGTGCACGTGCAAACGCCCCTTGCAGAGGTTCAGTTAGAAACAAGCACCAGGGAGCACTTTTCCATCCCCTCTCCACCAAATTAACACGCAGGACTCCCTGCCCCAGGACGTGATGGAAACCGAAAGGGATAAATGGCTTAAAAAAGGGGTTTGGAGGAATCCATGGAATACAATCCATCCAGGATCCTTTCACACAGGTGCCGCCTTCCAGGAGGGAGTCCTCCAGCCCATGAACATTCCCTAAATCCTTCACTCCCACACACCAAGCCACATCATCTGCCTGAGCCCTTCCACCAAACCTCCCCATCACCCCTACCAGGGGGGCAGGACCCCAAAGTGCCCCCCCAGCCTGGTGTGCTCAGCATCGCCCGGCCCCATGGAGATGCCCCAGTGCTGTGCCTCTGTTTAGGATTACATGCTGAGATATCCCAGTTAGCCAGTTTTTAATGAGCGTGTCATGTTGATTTTATATTATTTTAATTTCCTCACCAACGTGCCGTGTGTTACCAAGTCAAACGTCTTACAGAAACCAAAGTCTACTGCACGTTCAGTGTCAGGGCTGGGAGGTATTTGGGGAATCTAATAGCCTAACGCAGTCAGGGCCAGGAAAAAAACCCAACCCAACATGCTAATACAATGATCAAATTGCAAAGGATGATAAATACCATGAAAGAAAATACACAACGGGAGCGGGCAAAAAGATTTCCCATCGAAAGCTAACGCAACTCCCCCCCATTATCTCTGCTCTGCCCTCCAAAGCCTTAATTCCTACTCAGGATTACTTTCCCCATCTGCAAACCTAGATGTAATCAATGAGAGCAAGGCGGCTACTTCTTCAACTCCAGGCTTGGGTTTAATCGTGCTTGTTTATGGTAGAAACCAATTAAAATAGCCACCAAATTAGGCAAAACTCGGCTTTAGCTCACAGCACGGCAATGCAACCCGGGGTGTGGGAGCCAGCGCTCGTTAAGGGGTCGTCTCCCCATGGGACGATCCGTAAATCCGGGTGTTTCAGCAGCAAAACTTTGCTGGTTGTACAAAAGAGATGTTGAATTTTGTCTTTTATGGGATTTAGGATTTTTTTCCGGCGAGGTGAAGGCAAAGGCAGTGCCTTCGCAGCGATGCACACAGCCACAGCGAGCACAGGCGCTTATTTAAACAGTTATATGCTGTATTGTTTAATAGAAGTTACAATAGGATAAATGTACAGTCGAAATCAACATGCTAATTTCTAACACAATTTAACCTGTAAACCATGCAGTCCATTTTTTAATCAGTCCATCTCTTTTTTTTTTTCTTTTAATCAGTAGCTCTGCTAGTGAGTTTTAAGGAAAAAAAAAAGTTCCCTTTAAAGTTAAATCTAATTTACTAAATTTTCCCCTTATTGTGCAACGACTTGTGCAAAAAAAGCTGTTTTCACCACATCAGTTTACAAAATCACGTCCTTCCCCCCCCCCAAAAAAAAAAAAGGAATGAGAAAAGGCAACACAAGCAGCCAGTGGACAGGGAGGGATGGGGATGGGGGTGTGGGTGTGTGTTCGTGTCAAAATAAAATCCAAGGGATGAGCCAAGGCAGAAAGCAACTCGGTGCACACTGGATTCCAGAAGCCCGACCCCGAGCTGCCCGTGGAGGTTTTGGGGTGCTGCCCCCCGAGCCGGAGGAGCTGTAGGTGGGATGGATGCTCGCTCCGACCAAAGCCCCCCCAGCCCGGCCCCGAGGACCCAGCGCGGCCCTGGGGCGCAAGAGAAGGGCTTGAGACCAGAGCAGCAGCAGCTTTGGAAATGAAGCAAATCAACCGGTCCCCAGGTCACAGCCTGAGCCTCCCCCCGCCCCCCATCCACTGTTTTTGGGGTGAATTCCGCCCAGAACACGGTGTATTTGGGTCGCTTCCCTCAAATGCGCAACTTTCCCAGTGGACAGCAGAGACGGGCCCATCTTGAAGTCATTTGCGATGAGATTTATTTGCGAGTTGTGTTCCCTTCGAGCTCCCCGGCAGTGTGATAAACACACGAGTCGCGTTGGTGGAGCGGGGACACACACACACACACTGGGTCTCTGAGCACCCCAGAGCCATAGGAAATGGGGCGCAGAGACCCCAGCACCCCCGTGGCAGCCGGGGATGGGACATGCACCCAGCCAGGGCGTGGGAGGGTGGTTCGATGCTCCAAACCACTTGCTGCTTCAAAAAAGCACCAAACCCAACCCAGAATTAAAGAGAAAAGCCAAATCGAGGTGTGGCGGAGAGGTAGGAAACAATGAAGGGTGAAGATTTCTCTGCCTGGGGTTTGAATACTGGTTGGAAGGGATGCTGGAGGGACACCTACCGCGAACCTCCCTCATCTGCCACTTCCCATCATCGCTACCTCGGGGCGGGTAAAAGGTTTTTTACCCTAAAACCAGCTTTCAGCGCAGGAGGTGCCGACAGCAGCCCATGCCACCGGAGTGGCCCCGGCTCCATCTCAGCCTCCGCTTTCCACGCTGCCTCCCAGCATCTTGCAAACAGTTTGGGGCCAGCATGCAAACGCCCACGCCTTCTGCCCAAGCAGCCATTTTCGTAGCAGCACAAAAGCAGCCAATTTTTAAGAAAACAAAACCAAAACAGCCCCTCGAACAAAGCATCAGCCAGCTTCTCCCCCCGCATCAGAGCCTGGAGTTGTGGTTGGATGTAGAACAAAGTGCAAAATTGCTAAGAGCATCTGACTTGAACTCCAGCCCTAGGAATAAAAAAAAAAAGAACAAAACCCAGAAAAAATCTCCTCCTCTCTCTCTCACACACATGCACACGCGATGATGTCTAACGGAGGCCGTCCCCCTCATGTATAGGTACGGTTTGGGCCGCAAGTTAGCACTTTAGAGACCTTATATAAAATTATTCCCAAGCCCTGGGCTGCCTGCACAACCCCTAAAGATTATAAAGCAGATAAGATGTGCAGATGCTTCTCAGGAAGCCAAACTTGTCTTTTTTGTTAATTTTTTTTTTTTCCCCCCACTGGTGCTGAAAAATGTTTGCTGGGTCGGGGAAAAGGTGGGGGATAAGCCAGGCTTTTCTACAGCTACTGCTTAAAAAAAAAACAAAGGTAGGTTCAATGTATGTACATGGAGGTGTTAATAGCAGCATTACTTGTTTTGGGGGTTGCAAATCTTCGATTACAGCAGCGGGTTCTGCCCCCGTTTCCCACCCCCTTATAAATTTCTAGCAACAACCTTTCCCTCATAAGCAATACCATCCGTATCGGAGGATACCAATCATTAGTAAGAGATTTAGAGGGGATTTTAAATGTCTTCCAGGGCTTTTTAAGCAATCTGTTTAAAAGATTAATTTTATTTTGAAGGGATGGAACTGCATCTCTCGGAACAAAAAGTTAATTAGGACCAGAGCACCAAAACGCCATTTTTCATCCCGGTCTGTGACTTGCGGTTAGGCGCTTGACCTCCCGAAATCAGAAACTCGTTGAATCTCTCCCTTGGCCGAGTTTGACTTTCCCAGCAGCAAGTCCTGAGCGCCAGAAGCCGGTTCGCAGAATCTCAATGCTGGCCTCTCCGAGCAGAGCTTAAAGGAACGAGGAAATCTATCCCGGGCAGGCACGGCAATGTCGTGTCGCTCCTCTTTTAACTAAAGCTCGGTGGAGACGGGAAAGAGAGCCCAGATGTGGGATGGGGAAGGCTGGGAGCTGTCTGGAGTATCTGAAACAAGGTCTTGCCCTGAGACCCAGCTGCTTTGGGGTTTTTATGCGGGTATACCTTGTGCAATGCAAGACAGGGGTCACCCCTTGGGGGAAAAAAAAAATGGAGTTTCAAGGCGGCGGCAGGAGCTGGGTGCTTTTTTCCGCTCGCACCGACAGCAGCACAAAGCCCCTTCCCCACGTCTCGGGGACCGGAGGTGATGCTGCCTGGCGGTGCCTCCTCCTCTTCCCTTCATCCTGCACCTAGCACGGAGGAGAAAAAAAATCTGCAAAAGCAAAGCACCGCCTCGCCTGGCAGCAAAGCCCACGGCTGACAAAAGCGATTAAAAATTGTCTTTGACAGTCTATCCTCCCACTAATAAAACCTGGAAATGCCAGAGTGCCTTATTTGTCATGCTTGCTGATGCTCAATGACGCCGTTGCCAGCATCTGTAGCAGCTTGATTCTGAAGGATTTTAAAGTGCTTGTTACTATTTAATGGCCCTTAACTGAAGTGCCCTGTGGACTGAAGCTCCCCCTGTTACTGTCACCACTGGGTAGCTGGGGTTTTTTGTTTCAAACTCCATCCTCTGGGTAGGAGCTCAGGTCTGATGCTCGAACCAGCCCATCCCACTTGCTTTTGCCACCCCCTTTGCACTCCTGTCCCCACATCTCTTCCACGGTGGCACTGCCGAGGGATGGGGAGGAGGAATAAAAGTGTCCCGTGGTCCTGCGGCTTGTGGGACACGTCTTGGCTGGAGAGCTGAGAGCTCTCCCATCGCTGCCAGGACCATAAGGACCGGTCTGCTTCCTTTCCCCAGCAATTTGGCGAGGAAGAGTTTCCAATCGGAGTCCGGCAAGCCGGGCAATTTTTCCTTCTTGGTTGTGCAGGATTTGGGATGCCAAGATTGAGCTGGGGATCCCCCGAGGCTCACAGGGGCCGTGGCGAAGCCCCCAGGCTGGTTCACGCTCAGGTCCGGCGTTTTGGAGAGCAGGAAAGAGGTCACCAGCGAGGAATGGACCAAGTTCATTTTCACTTGTCCTTCTGAAAGCCTTTGCTGGGTCGTATGTAGATGTATGTACGAAGACGATCCCTTTCTGGCCACGCTAACACCAACTTTCATTCAGCTGCTTCTTTTTTCCTCCATCCTTCTTACATGTACTTCAAAGAGGCATTAAGATGAAAGTAACCTCTGATCCCCCCTCAAAAGCAAGGAACCATAAAGCCACGTTCAGGTCTTCCTTCTTATTAATGAAAATAATCCACTGGTCCTCGTGGCTGGAGACTGCTGGGACAGGACGACAGCCCCAGGAGGTCATTGCTGACAACGTGCCTATTTACTTTCAGGGTTAAGTAACACGTACCCTTATCAAAAAGAAAACAAACAGAAAAAAGTATTGCTGAGGAACAAGGAGGGAAGATAAAGCACCATCCCCTTCGTGTAGCCAGAGCTTGAGTGTCAGAAGAGCTCCCCAGGCAAGAAACACAGAGCAAAAAGTGCACGTGGTCAGAGAGCAAAGGGAACGAACGCACCAAGAAAGTGCTGCCGCCCTTCTGCAAATGCCACGCGGTGACGTTCGAACAAGTCCTGCCCCTCCATAGCTCCGGGAGTCTGCGTCGAGGGAGGGGAAGGAGAAGGAACCTTGCTCCGCAGGTCAGCAAAGCACCCCGCCGCTTCCAGAAGCGGTTTGAGGGCTCAGCACCCACCACCTTCAAACGAGGGTAGGAAATGGGCACGGCTCGTGCCCGTGCTGAAGCAGCACTGCCAGGGCCGTAACATCCACCAGGAAGATTTTAATTCCCTTTAAGATCAGGGTTTGGGAGGTGGGGGAACCGGCTGGATAAGCTTTCACCTGCAGTAATTAGAGTCAAAAGGGTAATGAGAAGATAAGGGCGGAAGTCCCCTCTCTCTGTAACCTGAACGCTGGGAATGAAGTCCTGTTGGTAGCGTTACCGTCCTCCTCAAAGGCTGTCTTGATTTGAGCAGAGGATGTTTGGGCACCTTCAGAGCAGAGGGGAATTTTGTCCGTAGGCACTTCTGAGCCGGGGGGAGCCGAGCGATGCTGCTCCACGAGGCATCTCCCGCTGCCTCCGCTTCAGGGACCTCCAGGAGGTTCCTTCTCATCGTCCTGGCCAGCAGTGAGTTCGCAGGGCTGCTCCTCGCGCGGCGCAAGCCAGGGCGCTCGCGGGAAGCAGAGGGCCTTTACCCCATTGCACCGTGTCAGGAGGAGAGGGAAGATGGGACATCAGCACGGAAAAGAGGTGCAAAGAGAGGAAAAAACCCTGCACGGACTGCCCTGGACACCAGGAGAGCCCAGTCTGCCTTTGCACCGTCTCTGCCGAGCATCCCTCCTCTCCTGCTACCCAACCGCGCTGGATGCGAGCAGCAGCATCCCAGCACCAGACCGGCGCCGCAGGATACCCTGCCAGATTATCTTCTGGCTCTCCTTTTCCAAATCTAGTTAACGAGGCAGCTCGCGAAGCCCTTCTACATTCAGTGCAGATCCAAAAGACACCGGCAGGTCCTAGAGGTGGAGCTCAGGGGGTGGCTATGCTGACTACAGAGACGCAGGAAAGGGTTGCAGCTCCAGCAATCTGCAGCCTAAGGTGGAAACCAGCCCTTCCAGGAAAAAGAGGAGGAAAGTTGGGAAATCAGTTTGCCTCTTTTCCTACCTAAATCCAATACAGAAGCTGGCAAGACAAGCTAACGGGTGACCCTCTTTCGAAACGTGTGCTCCTTTTACCGGAGCCCATGAGAAGAACCTGAAACCACGACTCCTCCCTATATTTTTTGTTTTCGTTTGTTCTGCAACTGAATAAGTTAACAAAAGGAAGTCAGACCGATTCTTTCAATTGGGCTTATTAAAAAAAAAAAGAAAATAGTCTGGGTGTGAACTTCTCTCTCAGGCTTCAGCATTTACCGTCACTTTATAAACCCCTGAAAATAGGAGTTTATAACAGGAGACTCCTGACACCGCCTTCACGAGCGGTGCCGCCTATCTTCCCCGGGATTGTTTAACAAGGAACATTTTGTCATCAGGGTAGGTTTCATGAATACTATACAGGTGAATAAAAAAATACATATATTCTCTTTGAACAAGAATCCCAAGTCCAGGCATGTGGAAGGCTGCGGTGCAAGGGACCGGCGTGGGCAGGAGGTCCCCGAGTCCCTCACGAGTGATGGCTGTTGATCAGGCTGCGGAGCTGCTTGGCCACGGTGTCTATCAGCTTCTGCTTGTCCCTCTCGTTTTTCCGAAACTGGGCAAAAACGTTGTTTTTTCTGCTCGTGTCTCTCATCCTGCGCAGAGCAGAAACAGGTTATGGCACAGGTATCGCTGCTCAACGTTGCAACCAAGCCCCACGAAGGAATTGCATGTAAAGTGCCCATATTCAGGCTCTGCTAGAGAGAGGAGGTGACCGCATCTAAAGGCTCTACCCCAATTTTTATCATGTATTTGCGTAAAGACGGGCATACCAAGCCACGTGCAGGCTTTACACAGTTTGCATTTTTGCTTTAAACTCCGCAAATCCCAATCAATGTCACTGTAGGGTCTCTCTCTAATGCCAAAATGCACGAAACCCTAAAGCCTCTCGTTCTCCCTTTCCAAACAGCTTTTGCTACGTCCCCGTGTCACCTTCTGAAGTGGTAAATGACAACGCTGTAATATTAGGAGGAAATTAAAAAATTAGCATTAAATCCACAGCATTAAGGCTTCTTATTTGAAATGGTGCATTGCATGTGGCCAAGAGATGCAGCTTTTGTGACAGCCAGAAAGGTTCGGAGTTGTGAGCTTAAAATATTATACAGTATTACATAATATAATTTATACTAAAAGAAGGAATCCAGCACTGGTTTACTCAATTTAAAAATCTTCTTGAGATTCATGTTTTTTTAAAATTACATTTAACACAGGACATAGCGCACTGGTCTGCACGAGGTCTCCAAAAAGCCAGAGACAAGAAGAGCGGGTGGTGGGATGGGACCTGAAGGCGAAGCCGGTGCAGCTCCATCTCTCTCCGCCATGCAAAGCTGGGGGTTCATGCACGCTTGCATTCGTGGATGCGTATTTTGGGGGGGCCAGGTCTCGTTGCATGGTACAAGCGTGAGCTTTACGCAGGCAGGGCACGTGCTGGGAAGGGAAACCACCCCACAAGGGTCAACCCTTCCACAGCTCCTGAAGGTATCAGGCTCCCAACATCCAACCTGCTGGTTCTCAGCTGGCACCGCTCTTTCATAATACCACAATTTGTAAATTATTTTCTCGGTAAATCAGATCTGGCAGAGGCAGATGGCTTTGGACGAGTCACATAAGCCTGTGTTTTCGGCTTTGGGGACCTAAATGAATCATTAAAGTGACTGGGACGCAGCGCTGATAGTCCCTGGGAAGTTGGCACTTCATCAAACCAGGGGGGGTTTGAGTTAACCAAGCACAAATCAAACCTCTTGAAACTTATTTAACCGATTAAAAAAAAAAAAAAAATCTAAGGTTTTTCATGCTTCAATCTTCCTAAAAAGAGCCAAAGGGAATCTGAAATGTTCCCAAAAACATCCAGCTTGGAACTGGAAACAAGGATAACAACTTTATCCCAAAGGCTAATTTGCTAAAGTTATGAGTGCCCAAAGACACAGGATTACAACCGAGCTGCTTTCCCAACAGTAACAAGATAGCTTGGAGCATTTTTATTCAGCAAAATAAGTATTATTTTTTTACTTTCTCTATTTTTTTTAACGAAAGCAAGTTGCCAGCTGCTCCGCCGCAAGAACCAGGGAGCGATCGCACCGACGGGAAGCGGGATTTTTGAGTTGCACAGGTTAGAGGTGTCACG
The DNA here is from genome assembly GCF_018139145.2 of Gymnogyps californianus. Lineage (NCBI taxonomy): Eukaryota > Metazoa > Chordata > Aves > Accipitriformes > Cathartidae > Gymnogyps > Gymnogyps californianus. Next base: position 1,264,335 of record NC_059474.1, read on the forward strand.
GTATCATGAATTTTGGCAATAACCATCCTCCCACGGGACACCCGTTCCTCCGGCAGAGCTGTACAGCTCCAGCGGGCTTCAAACCACTTTACCAGGAGGGCTGAGAGCTCTGTTTCTATTTCACAGCCTATGTGGGGACATCAGAGGCACTGAAAGTAAACCTATACCTTCAGAAACCTCCACCCAGAGCTGTACCCATCACTCGCCATCACTGCCTGCTGCAGTTACCCCCAGATAACGCGTGGGGAATTTACAGCAAAGCATCCTCATCCTGCCCTAAGAGCCCTCTCATCCTGGGCATCCTCGGAGCCATCTCCGATCCCGTGGGACCTGTTCAGGTCCATGAAACGTTTTTGAAGTAACGCATGTTGTATGCAAGAAAAGTTTCGCATGTGTTTGAACAATTAGAAAGGAGTTGCATGGATAAAGCTACCGGATCAGGATGAAAAAGCAGTCAGAGCACTGATCCCACAACAAACCCACATAGGTGGATCTGTGAAACTGGGGACGAGTGTCTGGGAGGGATGGCAGCCGCTGGTATCTTCAGACATCATGTGAAGGTAGAGGCACTAAGCTATTAAGTATTATTAATGAATTAAGTTGCCTACAGGACACAAAATCCTGCAGAATTTGGGTTGTGCTGTGCCAGGGACCAGGCAGCATTGGGAGCGGCCGCATCCTTGGGAGAGGCTGAGCTTGCAGATCTGCTCGAGGAGACCACGCCGGCTCCGGTCCTGCCGTCGCAGCCCTGCAGACGGACACCGAGCTGACGCAATGTGGTCAGTGTCAAACGCATTCAGAAATGCCAGCCTGTTTCTTTTCCAGCATTTGGCCATAGGAAGCACCCGGTCCCCGATCAAGCGGTGCATCCAGACACCAAGAAGATCAGGCTTGAAAGAGGGAGGCAATGCTTTCAAGCAGCTAAGTAGCTCTTTGGAGGATTGACACTTTTATTTCTTTAAGCGTGTGCCTGCAGAGCCCTGGGACAACCGAGCCTGGTTTTGTAACGTGGTCCCTGTGCACTAGCGCAAGAATTAAAAGTAAGAGGAAGGGAAAGAGAGAGCTCAGCGCTGTCCCCACCCCTGTCAACAAATACCACCTTCAACAGAGCCAAGCTTTGTTTAAATTAATCTATAAGAAGAAAAAGCAACAGAGTAAAAGCTCCTCTTTTAGCTCTAATTAGTGCATTTGAGACGATAAAGTTACCGGAGGGAACCGTTTCAAAGACAGCTTGCATTTAGATCATTTAGTGCTCCATTTAAATCAAACAATAAAGTCACTGCAAGGTGAGGGTAAAAGCCCAAGCAAGCAGCATACTTACACTCGTGATATCCTATGAGAGATGTGTGATTAGGAAAAGAGATAATGATGAAAACAGGTTACAAAACGAACCAGCGGATCAGAATTTCACGTCGCCTTGTCGGCAAAGCTCGGCTGCCTACGGAGAGGGCTGGGGAGGTGGGCTCGGAGGGTGGAGGGGAGCGGACGTGCCTGAAGCTATGGCCAGGCCAGTGCAGAGTCTCGGGGGAGCCGGTGGATGACACATGGAGACTCCCCGAAGGGCCTGAAGCCCGAGTGGGGACAGGGCAGAGCCTGCCGGAGCATGCCAGCGATGCCATACCGGCGATGCCATGCCAGTGATGCCACGCAGGCGATGCCACGCCACGAGGATGCAGGAGATGCAAGTGCCAACCCGTGACGGAGATGCAAGTGACTCCACTGGGGCTGCCTCCAGAAATCAAATCAGATATGTGAAGATTGCCCTTCAAATGAGATCCTTTTCGGGGAGAAGGCTAGCAATTTGAGCCAGGGTTTGTGGCTTTTTAATACCACCACCGAGCACGGATGCTGCACGCTCGAGTACTACCTGGGGAAAACGGCCAGGAGCATGGAGCTGCCCTCCTGCTGTCCCACTGCCTTCCCAGCAACTGCCACGGATCCCAGCTCACTGCCTGCTTCCAGTTCCCTGGCTCTTCCAGCTGCTTCACGTCCAAGCTCTCAGATTTTTGATAGCTCTTTATTTTACCATTTTATTGATAGTTCTGAATATACCTCATGCTTTTGCATCACAGATGTCGGGTTGCGAAGACATTGCAAATAGCACAACATATTACACCACACATATAAATATGTATATGAAAACAATGCTATAAGGTATAAAAGTACTTTACACACAGCAACTACCTAAGTTTAGTCCCTGTGTCCCATATGGATAACATTTGGATGTCATGAGTTGCTGTGAAATTAGCTATTCTCATCTGCGGGAGAGGAGGCGGTGCGGTTATGTGGACCACAGATAATACAGATGCAACTCCAGAGCTCAGAAGGACACCAAAGTCGGTCTTCTAAAAGTGTAGCCCCAACTCTAAACTAATCACCCCCTCCTCTGCAAGCAACGGAGAAAGAGAGGTACTCCAAAAAACAACTCAAACTCCTCCTCAGGGTCTGATTTCATGATAAACCTAACCAAGTCTAACTGCAACTTGCTTATCCTGCCCGCGCCTCCATGCAAGACTTAGTAGTGGAGTGCCCATGGCATGAGCTGCTTGGAAAATTATTAATGATCATTTTTGGCAGGTTACTTCTGTGTCAGATCAGCTGGAAGACCAGCTGTGAGGTCTGATGGTAGCAAAGGGGCAGGAGTAGGGCTGATCCCCGCAATGAGAGCCTGAAGGTCTACCAGAGGAAGGGTCTTCTGGGCCACCTCCTACCACGGGCAGGATGGGTGACCGGTGCCACTTCTCTCCCACGTGCTAGAGGGGTTACAAGCGAAGCGAATCCCACTCTTTGGGTCTGCAGCAAACTCACGGGCCTTCCCTCCTCGCTGATGGCTTGTAGGACTGGCACAAGCCTCCTCGCTGTGCTTCAGGAGGGGTCCCAAAGCCCCGCAGAGGCCACGCGGCGCTCGCCCGGCGCGTCCTGGCGCTTGCTCCTCGGCAGAGCTCCAGGGCTTGGGCTGAAGCTGTGCACAGCACGTGAACTACAGGCTTCAAAGAGGCTCAGATTCAGCCTTATCAAAGAGTGCGTCCTCGCTAAGAGCAAGCCTTGGAGCACACAGCCGCCTAAAGACACTGTCCCTGTCCCATAGCTGGGCTTTTAGCACTTGATCCCCTCCATGGATCCAACAGAAGGGAGATACATGTGCCTGCAGGCTAGCAAATTTGAAATTATTTGGGGGGCTTGAGATACACCTCTACAGTGGAAGTGCATTGTAAGACCAGGAAAACTCTACTTAAGAGTGAAACAAAAAGACAGACCCTCAGCCAAGTCAATGCATTTTGATACGAAACCTGGAATTCCAGCTAGTGGGATAAAATAGGATTTTTCTATTATTTGAGCTCCTACTGTCCACCCGGGGGCGAAAGCTTTGCTCCCTGGATCACAAGGAGCCTCTTGCTCCCCAGGCTGCTCCGTCCAGCACCGCACGTGATGGAACGAGCTGCTAAAACACGCGCTTGCCCAAAGCGAGATGGGGATGAAAACTATCCCGGGTGTCCGGACCCGCACTCACTTTTCCAGCAGGATGAGGGCTGTCGTCGGGTTCACGCGAAGATACTTGCACGTGGGTTGCCCGTAGTCAGCCAAATACGTCGACCAGTCCCACTGGATGAACAGATCTAAGAGCTGCAGCGGCCACGGGAAAGAAAAAACAAACAGAAATAAGATTTTAAAAAGCTGGCGAGAGAGCAGGTGGTTTATCTGAAAGCTGGCAAAGATCCTGGGCAGGCGGCGTTAACCACAAAAAATGGTTTGCAGTCCTTAGTAATTTATTTAATATCATTCTGCTAATATTTAAATATTAACTTATTCATCCTTAATTATTAATTTATTAATATTTAATATTAATTAATGCGTGGCTATATTAATTTAGCCATAGTACGCTCCTGCTACGTTATCTCTATTTTTGGGGTGAACTAGCGGTACAGGGGATATGAGGACTGAGACACCCCGAGGAGGTGGGTGGCAAAGAACACCCGTGCCCTGACGCTCTCAGCTGCGGCAGGAGGGCACTTCTGGGGTCAAAGTCCCCAGAAATTTCTTCTGTCCCCAAATAACCCTCCGCATCTTTTGAACCGTGCCACAAGGATTTCTCATCACGCTTGCTCCATCTCAACGTCTTCCAAGCGCTTTGTAAGCGTCTCTAATAACAGGAGCTCCCCGGGGAGGTGTGGGACCCATCCAGGAGCTCAGGCGTTTATCTTAGGTGAACGCGGCTGCCGGAGGAGCCTGGGAGTCCCAGGTGGTTTCCAGCTGTTTGTCAGAGAAACCACCGCTGAGCCCGGCAGCAGGGGAAGGAAAAAGGGGATTAATTCTGCCATCTGCAAAAGTCCCTGCTCCGGACCCCCAAAATTCGTACCTGAAGCCCTTCGCCTCTGCAAAGGACCCCCTCAGTGCCCCATCGCTCCCGGCTGATTCGGGTGAGGAAGGAGCAAACTACAGCTCAAGTTTCCTAAATGCCCTCTTCCACCCCACCCTTCACATCCTTATTTACCTTAAAACCTGAACAGGAGCTCCCACGTCTTTCCCACACAAGGACCTCCTCACCCCTAAGAGGACTTGGCTCTCCACCCACCCACGAGAGCACAGCTGAGGACGTATGAAACGCAGCCTTCATCTCCATCATCTAAAACAGGTTAATTAAGAGCGGCTGCATTTCCCCCCCCTCCAACCTTCTGTCTCGGAGAGCTGCTGTGACCACTCTATTGCAGGACAGGCTGCCAAGCGCGTGGACGTCTTCATCGCCCGCGTCTGCGCGTCCTGGCGCCCAGCGCCGAAGCCCGGAGAAGGAGGACCATCCCGCAGCCAAGCGAGGACCATAGAGGGCTCATTGTCCCCGCGTCTCCATGGTTTTCCTGGAGGCTCCAGCACTGTTTAACAACACATCCCACCCCGCCAAGAAGGGGATTTAGCTCCTCCGAGACCTCAAGGTACAAAACAAAAATGTGCAACAAGATTCTTTTTGACTATGTAGGTCAGGGCAAAGAAAACAAGCTGTCGGGAACAATCCCTCGGGCTGGCGGGGGGGACGGATTAGCCGGGACCTAAGAGGGCTTTTCCAGCCTGCGGTCCCGCGCGGCTTTGTACGGCGGGTCCATTGTGTTAACTACAAACCCGAGTTGAACATCATTGGCAGGAGTTTTTTTCCAACGGGCACCTTCAAGAGACAACCTTAAATATGATTTCACAGGCTCTTTTCGTACAGCACAGCGGGGCCAAAACTCTTCTATTGGGTTTGCCGACGGCTGAGGGAAGCTGCATGGTTGTACAGGCTAAATCAGATCCCCCCAACGCACCAAAGTCCTCTTGCTGGTGGCCCTGGGGGGCTGAACATGCCTCTGGCAAACCACGAACAAAGCAGCACGAGTTATTGCCATAGAAAGTGCATGGCCAGACCATCGAGGGGCCAGGTAGCCATTCACAGGGAGTGGAAATAAAGCCCCAGGAGAAAGGGACAAAAGAAGAACCAAACCAAAAAGGCGAAGATTAAAAGTGGGGTAGGAGAAGATGAAATGAAACGCATTGGTAGGTTTTATAAACAGGAGGCTGGGGGGGACAGCAGAGGCTCGGGGAACCTTGCAGGAGCTCAGAGGATGGGTAAGGAAAGGGCTTGGAGAAACCTCCCACGCATGTCTCCGAAAAAGCGCAGCCAATCCAGCACGGGGAGATTTGTAAGCAAAAATTGGATGAACAACCATCTAGGGCAGCTCAACCCTTGCTCTCTAGCTCAGGAGCTCGAGCCAACGCTTGCCATTCCCACCAGGGCCAGGTGACGAATGGCTGGGACGGCACATGGCCCTTGGCCTGACAGCCATCCCCGTCCCACAGCTTTGCTGTGGCTCTGCTCCAACTCACTTCAACTCAACCAGGTTGAAGCAAGGCAGCTCTCCCGCACGAGGCTGCCAGGCTGCTGGGCTTTGCTGGCGTTGAAGCGGCATCACCACACCTTCCATTGCGCTGGCATCGGCCTGAAGGGATGGTCGGGGTAAGTTATTTTATGGACCTGTTTTAACATGGACCTGTTGGAGCAGGTCCAGAGGAGACCATGAAGATGGTCAGATGGATGGAACACCTCTGCTGTGAAGAAAGGCTGAGAAAATTGGGGTTGTTCAGCCTGGAGAACAGAAGGCTCCGGGGAGACCTTATAGCGGCCTTCCAATACTTAAAGGGGGCTTATAAGAAAGATGAAGAGAGACTTTTTACCAGGGCCTGTAGTGACAGGACAAGGGACAATGGTTTTAAACTGAAAGGGGGTAGGTTGACGTTGGACATAAGGAAGACATCTTTTATGATGAGAGTGGTGGGACACTGGACCAGGTTGCCCAGAGAAGTTATGGATACCCCATCCCTGGAAGTGTTCAAGGTCAGGTTGGAGGGGGCTTTGAGCAACCTGATGTAGTGAAAGATGTCCCTGCCCATGGCAGGGGGGGTTGGACTGGATGCTCTTCAAAGGTCCCTTCCAACCTGAACCATTCTGTGATTCTATGATTTTACACTCATCCATCGCACTGTTCAGGTAGCTCCAGCCACACACATCACTGCAAGAGTGCTACAGGCACATTTGAGAGAAACCCCAATGACCTGGGGGTGTTGGTCAACAGCCAGCTGAATATGAGCCGGCAGTGTGCCCAGGTGGCCAAGAAGGCCAATAGCATCCTGGCTTGTATCAGAAACAGTGTGGCCAGCAGGACGAGGGCAGTGATCGTCCCCCTGTACTCGGCACTGGTGAGGCCGCACTTTGAATACTGTGTTCAGTTTTGGGCCCCGCACTACAAGACAGACATTGAGGTGCTGGAGCGGGTCCAGAGAAGGGCAACGAAGCTGGTGAAGGCTCTAGAGCACAAGTCCTATGAGGAGCGGCTGAGGGCACTGGGGTTGTTTAGCCTGGAGAAAAGGAGGCTGAGGGGAGACCTTCTCGCTCTCTACAACTACCTGAAAGGAGGTTGTAGCGAGGTGCGGGTCGGTCTCTTCTCCCAAGTAACAAGTGATAGGACGAGAGGAAACGGCCTCCAGTTGCACCAGGGGAGGTTTAGATTGGATATTAGGAAAAATTTCTTCACTGAAAGGGTTGTCAAGCACTGGAACAGGCTGCCCAGGGAAGTGGCTGAGTCACCATCCCTGGAGGTATTTAAAAGATGCGTAGATGGGGCACTTAGGGACACGGTCTAGTGGTGGACCTGGTAGTATTAGGTTAACGGTTGGACTTCACAATCTTAAGGGTCTTTTCCAACTTAAATCATTCTCTGATTCTAAATATGCCCCATCCTAAATGTGCTCCCACCCTGGGCTGGACCTTCCCTGAGTGCTGGGAGAGACAGACTCCCCCCGGCCGGCTCATGACAGTGACGGATAGCCTGTGTATTTTACAACTGTCTGCCCACATCCATCTTGCCGGCGAGGCAGGTCCGAGGATAGCCGGGGCCGGCACCTTTGGCCCCTGGCTGCCGCGTGGCACAGGGCATCGCCAGCGCTTGCAGGGCTCTGCCGCGGGTCGTGCTCCGTAGGAGAGAGGTCTTGCAGGAGGAAGCCTGACGGCTCAGGGCAAGCTGTCTCGAAACGATTTATCTGTCACATAAATGTGGTTTTATTGGTTTTACTGTTTAAACTCTTCACCTCTGCTGCTAAATCTGAACGACAAAAAAAAAAAAAAAAAAAAAAAAAGAAAAGGAAAGGAAAAACCCGCCTGCGCAGCGGCGCTGAGCTGCGGCGGGCCTGCCGGGGGAGATTCCAAATAAAATATGCAAATACCATTAATTCTTCAAACTAGAGTCTCCTTTTCAAGGCTATAAATCAAACTCGACAGCACATACACTGGGGGGGAAAGGAAAAGAAGAGGGGTGGAAAAAAAAAAAAAGGAGCTTTTACCACGACGATATGAAAGCGGAATAAGCTCAGAAGGCTGCAGACGTGCTGCGTGCGCAGAGCAGGGCTGCGAACCTGCAGCTTCCCGGGGCACAAGAAGCATCTTTGCTGCAAGAGCGGGGAGAGGTTCACATATTTATAAAAATGAAGAAATGGAGAATGGTTTGAGTATGCCTCCAAAAGAAAGGTACTGGGGAAAAAAAATGTTTTTATACACATATATGAGCTCTTCCTCAAATGGTGATTCAAGAGAGGGCAACCCTGGAAAAAAAGAATTAAACTGGGAACCAGTTCCCAGCCCTGCCCCAGGCTCCCCTTGGCAGGGGCCGAGAAGCACTTTCTCCCCATTTCCCTCAGTTCCACCTCGAAAAACACCTCCTTTTCATTCCCCTTGTAATATCATCACCTCAAACTCTTCAAAAATGTTATTTTTTTGAAAGCAAAGGCACGTTTTTACGGCCCTCACATCAAGCACAGGGAAAGGATGGCTGCAACTTAATTGTACGCTGGTGGCAAAGGGAACGGGGACATCGCAATGACTTTGCAAGCTTCTCCCTCCAGATGCAAAGCAAAGCGGGACAGTATGTCCTGTCTGACACGAGATGACAGTGCTGAATCTGGATAAACTTCTTTCAGCCACGCCAGAAATAACGTAATGTGAATCCAAACTGATTCAAAACACAGTTTGCAAGCTCTGCCAGCGCCCCTGGAACAAGATCAAAGAAAGCACCAGCATTTGCACGCTTGTACCAGCGTCACAGCGGGCTCTGCACAAACCTGGGAGGTGATGCACGGTGGCTAGAGATAAAGAAGACGGCAGGAAAGGGAGACCCATGTTTTCTAAGATGAAAATAAACCCACGCAAAAACCCCTTGTCCTATCTCAGAGAAGTCAGGATGATGTTGCAGGGATAACTCTAGATATGGAATCCTCTCGGCCCCAGGGACCTCTCCTCCCCTCCTCAAGCCTAAGAGATGAAGGTCAAGTGTTATTGCAGGACAGATGAAAATTCCTGAATTCCCCAACTTCATTCAACATCTGGCTCTTATTTTTCTCTTTTCCCTCTTCTGAACTGAGGCAGTGCCACTCTGAGCATCCACAAACAGGGATTTGCACCCAAACGCTTTGACCTGCAGGAAACTTGAGGCACACCAAATGCTCTGGGCTCACGGACAAGTCTACTGGAAGAGGAGTGCGATCATTCCCTGTTAGCAGAGGGAAGAGCTTCCTGGGACCGAACCACCACCACACCGGACACGACGTTACATCCACCGGAGCAGGAAGCAAAACTCATCCAAATTAAAAACGAAGAGCAACTGCTCACAGCCAGAGCTGCTCCAAGACACGAGGGCAGCCTGCAGTCCAGCCAGAAATGGAAACCACATTTTTCTGCTCCCCGGCAAGCAAACTCTTAGTTTTTTCCAGTCCCTGCTGAAGGGATTCAGTTGCTAACAGACATGCATTTCAGTCCTGTTAAGGTCAAAAGATCCATCATCACCTCTGCGCTCGTGTCCATGTCTTCCCTCATGCCCCAGCCCTTTTGCTTTTTAATATCCTGACTTTTGGGGGCTGAAATCCCCCATGAACTATCAGTATTTATAAAAGAGCCATCACCAGAGGCAATCTGGCTCAAGAGCCTCATGGCTACGCAGTAACTGGATGGTGAAAGGAGAAACAACCCCATCCTGAAGACTAACTCTCACTTTATTTCAAGGTCTAGGTCTCTTCCTGGAGAAGCGAAGGCTCAGGGGGACCCTCATCACAGTATTCCAGTACTTAAAGAGTGGCTACAAGGAGGATGAAGGCTCTCTCTTCACAAGAAGCCACATGGAGAAGACAAGGGGTAACGTCTCCAAGTTGCACCAGGAGAGGTTTCATCTCAATATAAGAAAGAAATTTCTTACAGTGAGAACAATCATTCACTGGAACAACTTTCCCAGGGATGTGGTAGAATCCCCATTGCTGGAGGTTTTCAAGATGCGATAGGACAGGGTGCTAGATCATCTCATCTAGGCTTCCTTTCCCACGAAAGGTTGGACCAGATGATCTTTCAAGGTCCCTTCTAATCTGGGCTGTTCTATGGTTCTGCGATTCTATCCCAGAAACAAACATCCCTTCCCCTCTTATCCACCACGATATTTACTCCCAGTGACAAGAGAGAGCATCAAGATGGCTTGAAGAGGACTTTCCTCTGCCAACACCAACACAATATCAGCAGATCCACCAGCGATGAGACGGTGCGAGGGCTGGTGGGAAACACCCCATAAAGAACTAAACCTTCCCTTTGATAAAAGCCCAAATTAGGGAATTCTTGTGTCCCTGCAGCTGTTTATTTACTAAATCACCTAAAAATTAACTAAAATTACCCTTTTAGTTCTTTTTGCTCCAAGCACATGTGCAGCAGGAGACAGGCTCCCTCTACGAGGAGCTGATGACTTTCCGTGGTGCTCAGGGACCGCACATTGGAGCTGGCCGGAGCCGGGCTGCAAGGTGTTATTGCCTGACATGCTTTCTGCAAAGCATCAACTGCTATTAAAAAAACCCCAAAACAAACACCACCAGCACGTGCGCATACACACCGAAGGATGAAAAAGGAAAGACGACTCAAGATCATTAGCTGGCAAATCTTGCAACCTGTTTCAACACATTTAAACACAATTACTCCGGATTTCTCACATCCAACCAAGCTAAGGGAATTAGAGTTAACTTGCTGCATCTTAAAGTAGGAGACAGCCAGGCGTCTGGAGGAGCCTGGCCTGGGTCTAAGTGGTGCCAACAGTGGGTGCGTGAGATCACAGAATCATAGAATCATAGAATACCATGTTGGAAGGGACCTCAAGGATCATCTGGTCCAACCTTTCTTGGCAAAAGCACAGTCTAGACAAGATGGCCCAGCACCCTGAACAAGATGGCCCAGCACCCTGGGCCATCTTCCTTGGTCTTCCTGAGATTTTCCTTGCGGTGGGGTTTTGGGGGAGGTTCACATCAACACAGAAGGGACAGCTATGCCACAGGGTTAGTCAGGCTTTCATGATGAGCTTTACATCCCCTGGATGCCAGGGTGCAGAGAAGTGTTAATTAAGTTGGGTTTGGGGGTTTCCCAGCCGGAGGCAGCACTCCTGCCCTGAAACCTGCTGAGGGTCACATTCGTGAGCAACTGCTCTTTCTTTCTGGGGGCAGAAGGAGGGAATATTTTCAGAAGCAAGCTGAACCCAGCTCTAAAAGCTCTATTATCCCTCCTTATCCTTATAACCTCTGATGCTCCTCTTCTGCAGTCTTTGTTGCGGGCAGCATGCAGAACGAACAGCCTTTGACCCGACACCTTCTACAAACCAGCCGTGCTTCAGTTTGCAAGAGATCACATCATTAGCTTACAAACCTACCACGATCTTTTCCTTAAAAAGCTCATTTTGCTGATTTAACACCACAACTCCTTTGATAAGGGTGACAAGAGGCTCAGAGGAAGGCAGCACTTGGGTCCTACCATCGTCCCACCTAAACTCACCTGTACAAAGGGACAAGACGCTTCCAGCAGGACCAGAAAACACCCAGCTAAGACCTGGTCCTGCTGGGTACCTCCATAAAAGCACAAGAAACTACTGAATCCAAACCAGTGCCAACTCCCAGTTTGCCCATGCCTAAGCTTGCCCACAACCCATCCCCACCACTGGTTGAGCAGCCCCTACCGCCAGCCAGCGGGTAATTGTTACGGAGCACAAAAGCCCAAAGAGTTTCCAACATCAGCAGCCACAGACAAGTACATTCAAAATAATTTATTTTGGTGAGGTTTCAATTATGCCTCGTGGGAAAGTAATACTGAAAGAGAAAGAAATACTCTAACCCATGGGGAGACGTGGGTTTGGACAATAGCATTACTAAGAAGAAAAGGCACCAGGAATTGGAACATGATGTTTGTTCGTTTACTTGTGAAAGACACGGAGGGTAAAATCGTGGCCTAAATGCAAGCAGTAGCAGATTTGTCACCAGTTTCACTGGAAACTAAGATTTGCTGTGCGTATTGAGTGCACTTTGCGTGAGGAGGTGGACAGCACTCGCAGCAACCTGCTGTTGCACAAGCCAACGCGATGCACAAGTCAAGGGATTGACACACATGGAGCGCAGGGAAGGTTAATCTTATTTTAGGTGCTTACCAGACCTGCCTGCAAGACAGAGATGGACTTCTAGGAGTTACTGCAGATCAGAGCGCGCTGTCCAGCCTGCTTGGACCTCTCTATACAATAACCCTACGCTCAAGTGACCCCCTCCAGGTCTCCCGGGCAGATGTCTCACCCAGGGTTGTCCTTCCTCCTCAACACTCATGCTGGAGGGATGAGAACCGATTCCAAGTTCCTCATCTCACATTTTAAGTGGATTGATTTTGCAAGTTGAGGCAGCAATTTTATCTTTCCTTTTTTTTTTTTCCTGTTTACTTATATCTGCAAAAGTGAAACAGTTCTTGAACAAAACACGAGAAGAATCTGGAAAGATTTATAGCAATTGGGACAGCACGTAACGGAGAAAGGTTTGAGACCAACAAAGCCCTAATCTGTCCAGTCTGGATTATTTTCAGATTCGTATTATTGCCTGTTTATAGGGTTTTGTATTTCTTACATCAGATTTCCTGGAGAAGGTCTCCAGAAAGCTTTCTGCCTGCACTGTGTGCGCAGAAAGGTCTTCTGGTTTTCCACCTGCAAATGTGCCTTGTTTATTAGGAGGAAAACCTCTGGCTTTCCACCTGCTTTGACCTAACACTCTAATTACACGAGTTGACTTTTCTACTGTTGGAGAAGATATTTATTCCCAGGGTCTCGTTAAAATCTTAACAAACACAATTTTACACAAAAAATGTTGCGTTTCTGATTGTAGCTCACTTCCGCACCTGCGGCAAAAAAACTCCCTTTTGGGTTAAATATGGCTTTGAGGAATCCACCTTCTCCTCCCAGTCTGCGACACGAAACCACATGAAGGAGCCACGAAAGGTTGCCGGGCTTCAAGAGAAGCGAGGCAAAGCAGCCCAAGAGCGAAGGGTGGGACGCTGAGGATTAGCACGTCGGGTTACGGTGACAGTCTTGAAGACGGCTGGAAAGTCCCTACCAGCTTCGTTCACGCTCCTACTGACTTTGATGGTGCAGGATCATGGCTTTAGTCATTCACTGGAGGCTTGCCCACAGGGAAGGCTAAACTGAATTCTAGGGAAATCCCAAGTTTCTCTGACCATCGCAAAGCACTGTGCAATGCTGCTTGGAAAAAAAAAAAGCAAGGCATGAAAATAATTTGGTACAAAAACACTGGGATTTCAATATTTCAGAATAAAATCAGTTGGTTCTAGCAATAACTGTCCAGACGGGGGATTTTATGAATGGCCAAAAGAACAAAAGGAAACTCTGTCCTGCTGGATTTAGTGGCCAATTTGCACTCATAAAAATAATTATTTAGACTCATCAAATTCTCCACGCAGGTTCACAAGTTTGCATGGTGCTTTCCGCCCAGAGAAGGTAACCGTATTTCTACCTTCCAGACCCTACAATCTGTGTAAGACAAAGAGACAATACTGGGCAGCGGCCAAAAGAAATGAAAGAGCCTCGGAAAACCATTCTCCGGGGACCGCTATTGAATAACACTCTGCGTTTCCATTTAACCGTCACAAAGGGGGATTCATTCCCGAAGCAAAGATGTCTCCTTTAGAAGCATCCCCCTGGTAGCCTCTCCAGCTCAGACCTTCGGTGGGCACGGCCAGGAGGTGCACCCATCGCTCTGCCCAGCAAGGATGGAGCCTGGCTAAATGCTTGGGGTCAGCATCCAAGGTTATGGGGGCCGAATTTGGGATGCAATGCTTGGAAAGCGCTCAGCTTGTAGATAATTTTTCTTAGAAGCGTTTCTGAAGCTATGATGGGGAGGAGAAGCTGGGAGATGATGGCGTCGTGCATGCAGGTACCCCTTGTATAGAGAAATACCTTCTCTGCTGCTATAGTCTGGGTGCATACAGCCTCGTGCATTTATCTGACTCGCCCTGCCTGACCCACACTTCAAAATCAGCGGCATGGGAGAAAACGTTAAGAAATAACACGGAAAATCCCACTATCTCAGCGGCAGGTCAGGATGCTTTAGTAAGGGAGGAGAAGAGTTAACAAGAGCACAAAAAAAGCACGAAACCCCCTAAACACAGGAAAGTGGGTTGAGAGGGGAGAAAAGCAGCAGTCTTCCAAATAAGCCTATAGACAAACCACCTCCATCATCGACCCTATAGTATCAGAGGGGAAAAAAATGACTTTAAATGCCACCTTTCCAGGGGAAAATGTTCCCCATTAATCAACAGAGCAGGTACTCGCAGCCAGAAAGCTTTTGGGCCAGGAGGGGTTAACGCTCCCCATCCGCTGACAGTTCAGCGGCAAATCTAGGTACCTGCAGAGTGATCAGGGTCTGCCCAGAAGACAACTGAGCCACGTTTTCAGATAAATACAGCCCCGCTTGGTGCCACCGGCAGCCCGGACGTGATACCCAGATACCCCGGTGAGGGGCACTGCGTGGTGTTTTCCCCATGGAGGGGGTCCCACCGGCAGCAGGGAGCAGGGACAGGCGAGCCAGCAAAGTCTTTCTGAGCTCAGCAATTAGGATTCGTCCTGTCCACGGTACAAGAAAGCCATGATATTTGAATTAAACCGCTCCCGCCGTCCCTAAAGGCGCCGGCATCACCTTCCCCAAGCCCCACAGGCCGGCACTCGCCGGGTACCAAACCTCACCGCAGGGTCAGCATGCCACGATTATTTTTCCTGTGGCTCAGCTGATGCCAAGTCCTTTGCAAAGTTGCATTTTTCTTTTGTTTACACATTAAAAAAGGGGATAAAAAAAAAAAAAAAAGAGGTGACCTCTCGCTAACCCCAGCTGGTCTATGAGAAGCTGCCGCTGCCTTCACCTCCGAATGAACTTTCAGATTATCTCAGACAAGATTCACCTTGCATTGAACTTGTACCCTGCGCGGCAGCACACAGTCACGTAACCTTGATTAAACATTACAGCGCAACGCGGCTATAAATTTAATGAGCATTATCGGCGCGCTTCCTCCCGTCGTCCTTGGGCAGGGGGAGCGATGGAAACGCCGGGAGCTGCTAGGATCCAGCCTGGCGTGCACCGGCAGGGGCAGGAGACGGAGAAGCAGCTATTTGAGGGAATAGGAGAGAGATAGAGCAGGTCCTGTGCTGTCCTCTGCTCCTGTGCATGCAGTGAGTTGTGTACGGGCTCAGCGGCAGCTCCCCCCGGAAACGAGCAGCTCCCGGTGCCCACTGCAAGCAGGGACGACCCGTGGAGGGCTTGCATGGCTTTCTGCTCAAAAGACCCAAGAAAAAGCAAAAAGAAAAGAGCAACAAGGCGCGATAACGGGTCCAGCGGTCCCTTCACCCAGCAGGAAACCTTTCTCAGGCCATGGCCTCCTAAACTCTGGCTGCCCTCTTCACGCAAAGCATTGCAGCCCGTTGCCGTCCTCCCATTTATTTTCAAGACACACGTGTGACGGGAGGCAGAGGCAGCCGCCTCTTCATCTCCCAGCTGACACGTAAGGAAAGGGAGAGCTCAGCATCCGCGCTGGCGGCGGCGATTCCTGCCGCAGAGGTCACTTGGCCGTTCGAGAGGAGAGCGTCTGGGCTGCGAAATAGATATGCTCAAGTTCAAGTGCTTGAAATACTTTCCTTTTTTTTTTTTTTAAAAAAAAAAAAACACTCAAAACTAAACTAATATATCCCCTGCTTTTCATGATAACTTCCTCCTTATCCTCGGCGGTTTTGTTTAGCAGATCTATTGTTCTCGGCGAGCCTTGCCCTGGGGTCCAATTTGACTGCGTTCTCATTTTTCCCCCTATGTAACTGATGCTTATTTCTTTAAGCTCTACTGTAAACAGAAAACACACTGCAGTGCCCTTGCCTGGCTTTGCAGGAGGCAGGCTCAGACCTGGAACTACTTCTTTTTGGGTTGGTTTTTTTTTTGATATCGGAAACAAAAAGATTGGGCTTGCTTGCTTCAAGGATTCAAACACCTGCAGGATGCGGGAGGACGGCTGAGGTATCCGCGGGTGGTCCGGGTTTGGAGCGGGGACCACACGGCTCCAGTGCTGGCTCTGCTGCTGCTTGGCTGGATAAATGGCCTTTTTCTGCTTGTAAGGCTGGAAACATGCCGCTTTCCTAATTATAGACCTCTTCAACGTTCATTAGGGGCAGGGGCTGAGGAGGTAAGCAGCATCATTTGGAGGTGGCATGAAGTTCTTCGAGGTGCTCAGGGTGAATGAGAAAGCCACCAGACAGCATCCCCCTCGATGGGGTGGCATGTGGGGAACAAATATAAAATAAAAATAAAACTTTTGCAGAGGGGAACGCATCATTGGATGGTTCGAGGAATGCAACAGGAGATGGGGATTTGGGAAGGGTGGGTGATGGGGGCACCAAGATGCGGTTTCGTGCTTCCCATCATTTACTTGTCATGGGTTTGGTCCTCACCCAGAGAAACGTCCTTGCCCCAGCAGACAGCAAAGGGGGAGCTTGGGGGATGCAAGAACCGCTCGTGCTGCAGCGCTGAAGAAACACTGTTTCCCCCATTTGCTGTCCTCATGGCTCCTTTCCACCCTGGTTCCTACACCAGCCTCCCAGGAGAATCAGAGAATCATTGAGGTTGGAAAAGACCCTTAAGATCATTGAGCCCAACCCTAAACCTAACACCACCAAGTCCACCACTAAACCGTGTCCCTAAGCACCACATCTACACATCTTTTAAATATCTCCAGGCATGGTGACTCAACCACTTCCCTCGGCAGCCTGTTCCAGTGCTTGACAACCCTTTCAGTGAAGAAATTTTTCCAAATATCCAATCTAAACCTTCCCTGGTGCAACTGGAAGCCGTTTCCTCTCGTCCTATCACTTGTTACTTGGGAGAAGAGACCGACCCCCACCTCGCTACAACCTCCTTTCAGGTAGTTGTAGAGAGCGAGAAGGTCTCCCCTCAGCCTCTTTTTCTCCAGGCTAAACAACCCCACTTCCCTCAGCCGCTCCTCATAAGCTTGCTCTCTAGACCCTTCACCAGCTTCGTTGCCCTTCTCTGGACCCGCTCCAGCACCTCAATGTCTGTCTTGTAGTGAGGGGCCCAAAACTGAACACAGCATTCGAGGTGCGGAGAAGACTTACTCCAGCACAGCTCGCAGGAGCCTGCCCAAAGAAGATGGATCCAGCATCACTGCCGAAGAAATCGGTGACACTGGGGTCTCCGCCCAAGACAGGGGATGCAAAGGACAGGGATGAGGGGATGGGGGAGGTGGCCTCGGATGCTGCCAGCTCCCACCAAGAAGGTTTGCTCGGCTTTGCAAACACACCGACTTCCAGAGATGTCCCCCCCCGCAAAAAGGCGCCGTCGTTCCCCCTATCTAGCCGCGTCACCTGCAAAACTAATTTGGCCCGTGAAATAACCCGGCAATTTGGGTGGTTGATTAGAATTATTTTTATAAGGCCGCGGGATATATATTTCCAGAGTCTGAAACGGTGTTTGGAAAACAGCGAGAGCCATTTAGAGCCATTTAGCATATTCTACAGAGAGGCAGACGCACAAGCAAATGGATATTTAAAACAGCTGTGAAGACAAGACTGGTAGGAAACGTTTGGCTAAAAGCAAACACAGAAATAAAATAACTTTGCAGAAGGTTAGAAAACAGTGAATTTGGTAACGCTCGACTTCGGGGAAAAAAAAACCAGTTGTATTTCTTCGGCTTCTAGAGACTAATAAATTACCATAGCAAATATAAAGATTAAAGTCCATTATTTCACCTTATATTTTCCATCCACACTGTAAAAAAGTCTCTTTTTTTGGTTGAGTGGACACCACCAAACTTCCCCTTGGGACGGCTCATCACTCCTCTTAGCATCTACAGGATAAAGCAGATTTTACAGGCCAAGGCCATGAAATCGCTGGGCTCCAGTTGACGGCAATGGGCGAGCCGATGTTTTTTGGGGGGTTGCATGCTCTAGACCCCAGACTTTCAGGTGAGCCGCAAAAAAGTGCTTCCAGGAAGGGCTAAAAGAAGAGGATTTAAAATTCACGCTCACGTCAGGTTTGTTTGGGAGTCTGGCCAGCTACCTCTCGCCCTACAGAAATCCTCTCCTTTTGAGAAAATACTGAGCTTATTTGAACCTGTTCCATTTTTGGTGGGTGCAAACCATTTCGGGAACTTTAAATTTGCAGGAAACTAATGTGTAGGGGAAAGAAAATACAGCATTCTTGCGCGGAAAGCATGCAACGCTTGCTTTTGGCATCCTGAAAAACCTCCTGAAAATACCCAGGGTGACCAAAGCCCGGTTTCCAATTAATTAAACCCCCAAACCCTCGCAGGGTGTGCTTCCCTGTAACTAAATACGATGCGATGAAGAGGCTGAGCATCAGGAGGGATCCCAGCTGAAGCAGCATTTCATCCTGCTATTGCATCTGCCGGGCTTGCGCTGCAGCCGGGCAGCCCTGGGCACCGGGAGACCCAGCAGGATTTATGGCTATTTGTTGTAGATAAAAAAAAAAAACCCAACCTTCGGAGGAATCTGAAAACAAAAGCAAAGGCTTTTCCTTACGCGGTGTCACACTAACCTCTGGATGGCCTTGCTCTTATTGTCACAGCCTTGGAAAGGTATAAACAAAGGCAGATTTCGGATGCCAAGAGCCGGGTTAGGAGACAAAGGAGAGGCACCGCTGCTGCGAAATCCCCTCTGCACTGACATCTAGGGTATAAATCCCGGGAAGAGATGTTTTACGATGTGCACGCAGAGTTATCGCCCTATTATAAAGCAATTCGTGGGGAAAAAAGGCGATAGCGGACGACAGCGAGGTCCCGGCGGAGCGGGGAATTCGACACCCGCGGCCGGGGCGGCGATGGGGAGGCGGCACGAGGCTTTGCGAAGGGCTGGAGGGAAATAGCTGAAAGTCCCTTTTGGGGTTAAATACGCTCTTTAAGCATAGTGGTAGTTGCAAAGGGAGGGTTTGGGGTGAGAGTGGTTCCCCATGGCTGAGATGGGACCCCAAAAGGTGCTGTCCTGTTTAAGGATAGGTTGCACAGTGTGTTGCCCAAACCTGATGTTCCCCCTGTCCCGCAGCAGCCAGTCCCAATGATCAACAGCATCTGAAAAGCAGCTCTTTTTGCAAAACTTTGGGGAATTTTAAATGTGCCGGGAGAAAACTGCTCCGGCGAGTTTGAAGTAAATACGGGGGGGGGGGGGAGGAAAAATGAAAAGAAAGGAAAAAAGTAAAAAAGAAAAAAGAAAGGGAAAAAGAAAGAAAAAGGAAAAAGTAAAAAACAAAAACTAAAAGGAAAAAAGAAAAAGGAAAAAAGAAAAAAGAAAGAAAAAGAAAAAAGGAAAACGAAAAAAAGGAAAAAGAGAAGACAGAAAATAAAAATAACAATAATAAAAAAAAGACAGAGAAATTTCATGTAGAAGCAATTTCAGAGGAGGGGGATTTGCCAGAGCAGATAAAAACTCATATACGGAACCCGCATCTGCTCGGGGAACTGCCGTCCAGATTTCGGCACCAGACTTTTGGTTCCAGGTCTGACAGACCCATTAACTCCCGACTATTTCAGCGTGGCCATAGGTGGTGAAAACCCTCCAAAACCAGCAAGACCCTCAAGAATTTGGCCAGCTCACACGATGTCGGTGCACTCAAGCCTAAACTAAACACGGCTCAGCTTTAAGTCCAGCCTTAGCGGCCCAGCTTATGAAGCCGAGCATCCCTTTTTCTGGGCAATTTCAGCCCAAAACGAGGGGGCTGCCTCAGCCAGGCACTGGCACCATACAATACCACGCTGCGTGATTTCCTTCTATTGAAAGCGTCTCTCTTTCTCAAGGTTTCTCAGACGTCAGGGTTCACCCGTAGGTACGCGCACTTCCTTCACCGTTTTGCTGCCTCATTCACTCTTTTCCGTCGCGTTATCTCGCTGCCCGCCCAGCCCGGCAGGCAGGAGCAGGCAGCTGGGCCAAGTCGTCTGCTCGCCCTTTCCTGTGCTCGAACGGCAGTATTTAAGGAAGGATAAAACGACGTGGATTTGTCCTTATTTACACCAAACTGTTTACTTTCGTCTTTCTTTTTAATTTTATTACTGTTTGATAGGAACATAAAGCAGAAGCCTGGCAGATCAATGCCAGAGGCTCCCAACCAAAGGGCTTCTTGCAAACTTCCTTTTGGTCGCTGTAACATTTTTGCGGGGTTATGAACTCCTTAAACAAACAGCTGAGGTCATTGTTAGCAAAAACAAAAAAAAAAAAAAAAAAGAAATTATTTAAAGAAATAAAAAAGCAAGACTAACGTTACAGCCAGAGTGGAAGCTGCTCCACAGAAAAGGGAGCTGAGATGGTGCATGGCAAAACCTATGGCAAAAACCATCAAAGAATCCCGAGTCTTGCACACACTTTTTATCTGCCAGTCCAAGCCACTCTCTCCACGTTATTAAGAAGACAAAACCTGGGCTCAAAAGCCCCATCGTATTTTGAGATCTCAGCCCCAATTCTGAGGGTCACTGCCCAGAGAAGAGGAACTTCTGATGGCAATAATACTGTCCCTTCCAATCTCTTGACAAGGTATCACAAGATAAGAGCAATCCCAGCCCTTCCAGTGCTCAGGAGACAGCTCTGGAAGGGCAGCAGATGGTTCTTGAGACACTTTGTCCTCCATTCAAGCTTGCCCAGAAAAAGCATTAGCAAAGCAGCATCGGTGCGACAGTCATTTATCACAGTCATGTATCTCATAATCACTTATATCAGGGATTCAAAAGACTTTTTATCCCCAAAAATCAACACTGAAAACCTCTACTTCTTCCTCAATAGGAGGAACTTTGCAAGAGCCATACATCATCCCAAGAACACGTCCGAGCCACCGAGCAGGGGGTGATGGCATCGAGACAGTTCGTTTCCCGAGCAAATACTGGCACAAGGTTTCCCACTGGCAGGCACAGAGGTTTGCAAGTGAAGGCTCATGATGTGGGTGGCCGGGATATTTTAATACTTCCCAAGAACTGCAAACCTTTGGGTCCAGAAAGAAAGAAATTCTGCAACCGGGTACTTATGAAGAGAAGGTCTGGTCGATATGAAAATAATTGAACTGGGTTTGTGTGCTGTTCCCAGCAGATGAAGCTGATGTCCTCAGCTATCTTCCACCCAACTCCTGCAGGAGATGGTTATTTCCAGCAAAATTTTCCACCTGCAGCCACGCCAGTTGCACCCACGGCAGAAGGCACCGTGCAGTTAAAGCACTGAGTGTTAATAAGAAAAGGGGTTTGGGAAAAGAAAGGGAAGGAATGCCCACAGCGTTATTATGGGAAGGAGATAAATCTCTAACAGGGCATCCATCAAAGCCGAGGATGCCTGAGTGACCCTATCAAAGGCAATACAGGAATATCAATAAATTTAGACAAAAGGAAAGAACGGGATATAAGCACGTTGCAACAGAAAAGGCAGAGAGGCCTCTTAACCTGAAAATTTACAGTCAGAAAGAAGAGTCTGCCTGGCTGTCTCTACACCCAACCTCTTCCCATCTCTTGATCCATATGGGATAGAATTACTCGTACATCCCCGGAGGCAATCGCATGCAGGGTTTCATTTCCAATTGCCAGCGATACTACAATTTCCACTCAGCAGGATTGCTCTCACCCTTTGGTGAACTTCGTAGTTTTGGAGAACCAGCCCGGAGTCTGCAGTTGCTGTCTCCCCAGAGGTTTGCTGTAAATCATACATGAAGAGCAGGATCCATCTCTAACTCAATTCACTCTCACCTACAGCAGATCCAGCAGAGACAACCTAGGTGTACAGCCCCAGGAGAAGAGAAGTTGGGTCCAAAGTGCTTCTTGCACCCCTGAAACCTTCATGCAACGTCAAAACTCTGCAAAGAAATTCCTGTTCATATGCTGCTGCTTGTCTCTCTTTGCTGCTAACAAGCCTCTCTCTGAGCCTCATTTTTCATTCCTGCCTTAATGCTTTCTCCCACATTTCTTCCTCCTGCTTCGAGATTTTCCTCTCTGAACCACCGGCTGTGTCTGATACTCTTTTCTCTTTAAAAAGGGCTTGTTTTCTGAACGGCCCAGAAAACCCTCAGTCTCCCGAGACAGAAGCATGAATAAATTAGACAGTGAATTCAAAAAGAAAGAAAAAATTAAAAATAAATAAAAGCCAAGCAAGCACATGGCAAGTGCTGAACTCTCCTTGTGCTCAAATACAAATTTTTCATGACATCTCATCACTTATTTAGTCTGTGGGTCCATGACCTTCTGCATATTGCTGTACTCCACCGACAGACGAGTAACACCTTTGCCCACCTCCTCCCTCAACCAGCCCCAAAAGAGACAGCAAAGCCTCCAGAAAACCCTGGCTCTGCTTGAAAGAAAGCGCATTTAAAGAGCTGATCATACAGCTGATCTGCAGGACTACTGAGTTGAGTAAAAATGAAAAGAAAAAAAAAAAAATCCTTGTAGATTGAGAAGATTTAGAAAGAAATGCCAGCAGAGATGGAAATCATATGGGTTATTAATCATCTGCTTGCTCATAGGCTTGATCTAATGCCTAAAGCAGAAGTGAAAAGACGATGCGATGGGCAAGAGGGAAAACAACGCTGCTTTTCGCAGCCCACAGAACCTCGGGCTTTTGATATTCTCCTCCTCTTGCACCGCGGATGTGTGCAATGTTAAATATCGCTGTGCGTGTCCAACCTGCCCCTGGGAGGGAGCCACCAGAAGAGCTCCAGCAGTTGTTCTCCTCCTCCTCACCTGAAGCGACCTCATGGTCAGGGCTGCTGCGCACAGGGCAGCACAGCCTTCTCACTCTGGAGGGACACAGAAAATAACTGAAGGGGGAAAAAAAAACCCAGTTTTCTGCAGACTTTGAGGAGGCGTCTGTGCTCCCACTGCAAAACCCTTCGGTGGTGAAGACACCGCACGGGAGAAGCGGCTGCGATGGCGTTGCAAAGAGTATAAAGGAGCCGCGGGAAATACTGCGGCACAGTTGTTATCATACATAGGGATGATGCTATTGCGGGTGAGCTAAGCCCTAAAATGCTTCAGGAAATAAAGACGAACAAATCATAGAATCATAGAATGGTTTGGGTTGGAAGGGACCTTAAAGATCTTCTAGTTCCAACCCCCAAATAAAGCCCAGACGTGGTTTCAGAGATGCTGAAAATCAGCAGCTCCTTTAAAAAAAAAACCAATTAGTTAGACCATGCGGGACTTAAGGGTCAAGTCATTTACAGAGTCAGCCAGGGGCTCATAAAAAGGACCGTGTCCTAAGTCCTAAACAAGTGTTTCGGCGAGCACCAAATTAAGCAAGCGTGGCTTTTATGTCTTGTGACTGATTGACTTTGATACAAGGATGGGCCAATCCTGCTTGAACCCTATCCCATCTATAAAACCCCCTTCCCGCTGGATTCTCTGGGTGTAACGAAGCGTGAGCTCTCGGCGCAGCCCCTCTCTAGGGATAACGCTTGTTGGACTTCACCTCTTATCCTATTTCCATGAAACTTGTAGTAATTTAATAACCCTCCACCCTGCGTGAAAGTTCAGTGAACTCTTTCGATGAGTTAAAAAAGTGTTGGGAGGAGCGGAGGGGGAAACGAATGAGCAAAACTCACAGGCAACGTGATTGCCTGGGTCTTGGTTGCCTTTGGAAAGGATTAGACTAGATATAGGATTATATTATATATGTAAAATGATATACAAAATATTATATATAATTTATATTATAAAATCTATTATAACACATATTATATATTATATTTTACATTTTCTATATTATATATTTTATATACCCCAGGCAAAATTTATGGGCAATTCAGCATCCTTCTTGCCAAGGCGCATCACAAAAGAGAAAAAGAAATTTCAGCAAACTCTTTCGACGAGTTCAAAAAGGGTTGGGAGGAGCGGAGGGGGAAACACACAGGCAAAACTCGCAGGCAACATGATTGCCTGGCTCTTGGTTTCCTTTGGAAAGGATTAGACTAGATATAAGATTATATTATATACTATATAATATTATATTAAATTATATATTATATAATTATATATCATTACAGATTCTGTATTATAATATATATAATACTATATATGTTATTATATATATATAAAATATATTTGGGGGTTGGATTAGATACCCTTTAAAGTTCCCTTCCAACCCAAACCATTCTACGATTATTCTGTGTTCTATATTCTATACATCCCAGGCAAACTATATGGGTAATTCAGCATCCTTCTTGCCAAGAGGCATCACAGAAGAGAAAAAGAAAACGTTCAGGATGGAGACACAGCGTAAGAAGCTATAACTGAGAGGAGAAATCGAGTAGCGAAGGGCACAGAGTGTTTTCAGCTCCAGATTTTAAAAACAAAAAGGGGACAAGGGAGGGTTACAGCGTGTGCGCCGGGAGAATGGGTGCACACCGCATGTAATGGGAGAGGAACCCCATGCAGCTCCCTGGGGGCTTAAGGAAGCAGCAAGCAGTTTATTAAGAGAACCGAGAAGGATGCTGCTGTAGCCGGACCATTGCCACAGCCGCAGTCGTGGACTTCAGCCATTGAAGGGATTCAACAGAGACAGATTTATTGCAATAATTAATATCAATTAAGATCTAGGGTCAGAAACGGGATGAAACTGATTTTTTTTTTTAGTAATAACTTACTTGGAAACAGCAGGGAAAAAAAAAAGGCAAAATCCCTAATTCATTTCAAATCCATGCAAAGAAGTCATTTAACTCTGGGAAAGTGAGCAAGCCTGGAGTTGCGAGTATAATTTAAAGCCGATAAGGATCTGACCCATCCTTTGTGGTTTATGGAGTTTGAAGGGAGGTAGTCTTCCCCAGCCTGCCTCCACACGAGCGTCCTCGTGGAGGCTGGGGAAAGGGGAGAGCTCGCGTCTCTCATTACTCTCCCCCCCAAGGCCTCACTGTAGAGTTTACAATTTAATTTTCTGCATTTGTAATCTGTAGCCCTTGTGTATATAATGTCTAATGAAAACGGCCTTTTTTAAATTAACATGGTATTTGGAAAAAAACCCATGTGTTTCTATTTCATTATCGAACTACATTTATAAAGAAAAAAAATACTCGAGCGGAGGGTGATCGGATTTAGTTGGCAGGGACACAGGACAGTCAGAAAACATAGATATCCTTACGTAAATGTCTGCACAACATCAAAACGCCTTTGGGTACAACTTTGTTCTTCCGCAAGTTAATAAAACCCCTCCGTGATTCAGGGCTTGATGCATCGGCTGCTTGTGCATCCACCGGGCTCTTCTCAGCCTCTTCCCCTCGTCCCCCCACCCTGCCCCGTGCTGACCCCATGATTCACTCTCCTGCTGACAACCTATGAAATGTGGATCCTTTGAAGAAACCACTCTGCTTTTCTCTCCTACCTTTCCAACCCTTCTTTTATAGATGGGTTCCTCAACAAAATGAGGCTTATCTGGTTATTCTTCACTCAGTTTATTACTTGTAAGGGTTAATCACAAATACTAACTGGCAGGTAGAGACCTCAAGTTGTAAACATGGAGAACCACAGAATATCTGGGGCTCGAGGGATCCCTGAAGATCACTTGGTCCCTGCTCAAGGCATGGAAGTGGAGCAGCTTGCTCAGGACATCATCAGTCTGGTTTTAGGTATCTCCAGAGATGGAGACTCCACAACTCCTTGGGGCAATTACCTTCCATGTTTACTCAAAGCAGATGGCCAGCTAAAGAAGACAAGACCATACAAGAGAAAAGCTCAGCTCTATTAGACACTAGAGAATCCAAAAAAGGGCGAGCTGACGAAACCAGATTTCCTAACGATTCCGCTCCCAGGACAGCAGTGTTTCCCCTGTTTCAGATATATATCAGTCTTGGAAAAGATGCTCGGCAAATCAACTGCGCATCTTCAAGAGGGCATCGAATCAACCTCTTCTCCGAGAAGGCTCCCACTGCCTTTTTGAAACCACTTCCCTCCCTACTATTTTGGGGGATATGCACTTTTTATTAATGGAATCATAGAATGGTTTGAGTTGGAAGGGACCTTAAAGATCATCTAGTTCCAACCCCACTGCCATGAGCAGGAACACCTTCCACTAGATCAGGTTGCTCAAAGCCCCATCCAGCCTGACCTTGAACACTTCCAGGGAGGGGCACCCACAGCTTCTCTGGGCAACCTGTGCCAGTGCCTCACTGCCCTCACAGTAAAGAATTTCTTCCTAATATCTAATTCTTATTCTCCTTTCTTTTGCTACCACTATGTCCTCTGGCTCCAGGCTTTTCCTCATTCCTATTGCTTAATTTTTTTAATCCCAGCACCTCAGAAGGAGGAAGCCATCCTGTTTTCCTTATTAATCAGAAATCTCTGGCATTAACCACAAGAAAAGTCTCCAAGAACGCTGAACTTTTTGGTTCAATGCATTTCATCATAATAGAGCTACCAGCATGCAGAGTTGATTTAGTTTTGCCATTTTCTGTGGAAATACCTTCCAAGCACTCGCCTTGGCCTCCAGAAATCCTCTGCTACACTCAGAGACACGGCAGGAACGTCTCAGAAAAGCGGTTGTGTTTTTAGTAGCTACCAAATTCCTCAAAAGCATCGGTTAAGCCATTGTATTGAGTCTGCGGTGTTTAAAGCTAGGGGGAAAAAATGGTATTTCCATCTGAATCCTGAACATCTATCATTAAAATGTCATCATGAAGGAAGTCCATCACCAGCAACACAAGCCCACCACGTGCATCTGGAAAGCACCTACCATGACCTCAGCTGGTGTCCCAAGCTGGGGACAAGTTGTTCCTTTGAGCATCCTCCCCTGCACTGCCAGCTCACCTGGGATTTACGGTGTTTATTATTGCAAGGCTGATCCAGGAATCATCTATCACACCTGCATTTCTTTAGAAGAGTCTAGATACGGACAAATCCAGCTCTTCTGGCCTCCTGTCTGAACACAGGGCTGTCTTTCCAGAAAAGAGCATCTGAGCATATTAAATAACGAGGCTTCCATTTTCCCGGAGGGGTTATCCCATCTGTCAATACAATCTAAGCACCCCAACTTCAACCATCAGCCCTCCATCACCTCCTCTAGGACTGTAATTATATTCCATCTGTTTTCCCAGCTGATTCAATACCTTCCCTTCCCAACACTGGAGAAGAGCAAACTGGTGCAACTGGGCTCTCCACTGCTAAGCAATACCAAATGCAAAGGCGAATTCCTGATAGAAGGGGACAGAAACAAGAGATGGAGATGGAGGAGGGCAAATATTTAGCTACCAACCCTGCATTGTGATCGAGACAACAGCCGTGACCACCGCAGCCCGTGCACAGGCACCGCGAGGTTTATCTATAGGCAGCTACATCCACCCTGCACCCATCCAAAATTTAAGAGTTTAATAAAGGAAATAAGATAAAAAGTCAGCATCCACGTAAAGATGGACAACTAAGGCACAGAGATGTTCCTGGTTAATGATTCAACACATTTTCCAAGGTGTAGGGCCAGAATCCACCCTTAATCTTCCTAAAATAATAATAAAAAAAAAAAATCTCATTTAACCGTATTATTCTCAAGGCGAACACCTCGGGAGACACGGTCCCCTGGCACACACCGACGCAGGCTGTGCTGCTACGGTTTCAGGCTGGGAGAGGTCTGAGCTCTGAGTTTCCTTGATTTTTATCAGGGTTCACTCAGACTAACATTATTTCGAGATTGCCTTTGGTACTTAATCCTATTTCAACACTGGATCTGACCTCATCGTGGCATGAACTGTAAAGTGAGTGTTCCTCCAAGGTTACGGCCGTGAGAGGGAGCGGGGAGGGCGGCTGGCAGGGCCGTAAGTAATCCATTTTTCTGTTGCAGGGCTCATGTAATTCTATTCAATGCAATTTATTAATTGTTCTCCCAGCATCTTGGAAATATTGTGTATCGCTTTCAATGGGAGTTACGGGGAGGGCACAAGGGACAGCATCCCAACGGGGAAGAAACCTCATACTCGCAGCGTTGCTACTGCCTGCATAGAGACCCCCGAAAATTAACGGTATTTTTAGCCAGCATAAAGCACACACAACGATTATGAGAGACGATTAAGATTTTCAAAGTTCTGACCCGAATTCTGCAAACTTTGGATTCTTTAAAAAGAAAGAAACAGAAAACCACAACACCTGGGAGGAAAACGCATTTTGCATTACCATCGAAGCCTCCTTTTTCCTCGTATGTTCCTTTCTGAACTCGCCTTTGGAAGAGTTAGGCAGTCTGTGTTTTGAATTCAGCCACATCAGCTTTGATTTACTGTGGCAGCGAATTGCTATTTATTTAAAAAAAAAGCGAACTTTGTCAGGATTCAAGTTCCCATCCCTTTCAGTTTAAGAGTCTCTAACTTCATTACCTTGTTCTCACTTAATGGGACAAAATAAAAAGCAGGACTGAACGGATTTTTCTCGCTTAATTTTTTTTCTGCTTGTTTTCAGCTCGTTCATCCTCTCACCACCAAGGAAAACATCACGATTCTTTCTGGTTTTGCAGGGCCTCAGCTACTAATCTCTGTCTACGACACTTTCCCCTTCTGTTCTGCATTACCATTCAAAGCTCCCTCTCTGCATCGACAACTTGTTTGCGGCGATTCCACATGCCGTTAAGTAAACGGAGTTGATATAACTCGGTTAGAGAGGAGGTTAAGACAGGGCTTTTGCTCTCAAAGAAAAACCCTTCAAGTCCAAGAAGCCTGGCAAAGAAACACAGAGATGGAAAACAAGAGCAGCGTCCTCCACTCCACGCTGCCGGTGATGCTGCTTCGCGTGATGCCCTAGCCCCAGGACATAAATCCCGCATTTAATCCGCGGGCTGTTGGAGGAGGAGGAGGTTTGAACCTCATGAGCCTGGTGGCACGAGCTCAGCTCCTGGTTTTTACAGCTGCTTTGCCATGAACTTCAACTTGTGCCAGGCTGAGGCACCCTAATGTGCCCTGGGATGCTTCGCTGCAGCTCTATTCAACGGTCCCCTCCTCGTCTCGGCTCCCTCGTCCGTCTTCCTTCTGCGCAGCCTACCCAAGCATTTCAAAACATGCCGTGACGTTGTTTATGAAAACTAATCTTGCTTTAACGGTCTCTTTTGCCAAGCAGATTTTGCTATGATTTCGTACCCAATATTTTTGTCCATACAGATGTCTTAAATTTTCTTCCGAGTTTATTTATTGATCATATAACATTGATAGGATGTTCCAGAGATAACTACAGACCAAAAGCAATTAACCCAGCGTTGAACTTCAGTTCTGAAAAGCAGCAGCACATAACTGTGCGTCCGACTGGATGCAAGATTTTTGCAGTCATTCATGATATTGTTTTACCCGGTCGTTAATAATAAATCGAGATTGCTCCTCAGCAGGCTGAGTCCGATAAGCTTCAAAGAGCCTCCCCAGTGGAAGTGCCACCATCTGACACCCTCACGTCTATCTGAGCACATCGCTTGCGCCAGGAGGCAACGGCAGGGCTGAACCCAGGTCGTTGCCTCCGTGTAATAGCTCCATGACACGTTTCCACTCAAACGGGGAGGTCAAGGAGAAGTTAAAGTATAACCAGCCCCATGCTGGTGGAGCTTCTCATCGACGCTGGGGATCTCGCAGGGCACCTAGGCTGCAAACCAGCCTCGTGACTCAAGTTCACATGGATACGCTCTGTGCGGTCCACATCACCTGGGGGTTAAAACACTGGTGATCCCCCTGACCCCCCAAAAAATCAGGATCTGAATTAATTTTCTAGCCACCTCCTATCAGGGACAGATCCAGAATGACTGAAGGTCGCTCAGCCTTTCCCCTGCATCGCTGGGTGTTCACATATTCCCCCTTTCCTCTCCCCCTCCAAAGCCTCTGAAATATAAATTACTTTCGCAGAAGAAATGGAAACTTGATCATTAAAATTAGATAACTGAACAAACTCGCAGCCGGGGCCGGGACCCGCTAAATCCAAAGCCAAGATCAATTTTGTTAGGAGGGAAAACTGTCATTTAATCGATAGCCATGTGCAACCTATTATTCTGATGCTTGACATAAGCTCTCGCACGGTGAGTTAACACGGCTGAACACGGAGACCTTGCCCAGCACAGGCTTGGCTGCTACTGGGAATACTTAGACGATACCATCTGCTAAGCCTTTAAAGCTGGGGTGACATTTTAGGTGACCGGTGAAGGGTGGAAGTGTTTAATTTAGGACACTTTCCGGTACAATCATAGCAATAGGCGATCTCATAGATAAGTTACACTCGCCAGCATCCTTCTGGGAGATTTTTTTTTTATTCCCCTTTTGCTATCCGACAGGACAAAGGGGCCTTTATGGTGTTTTTAGCAAGTCTGTTTATTTAGTACATATTGTGGCTGATCCGCTGTTGAAATATCATCCATTTCCCTCCCCTGAGAGATACTCAAAGGAGCAGCAAGTAATCAACTTTAAACAAAAAGGCCATCTAAATATACAAAAAGAGGAGAACAATAGCAGCATTAATTATAAACCAGGCAGGCGGGTTTCCAAGGGAAATTCATATGCAGGGAATTTGTTTCTGCACAATTTATTTCTCTCTCTGGGGGCTCAGAAGAGCGGCGGCAGCTCGGAGAGGCTCGAGCGGAGCGTTATCGCAGGGGAAGGAGAGGGAAGATGAGGATGGAGGGATGGGGGAAGAGAGAAGTGTCAAACAAACTGGAACCAACACAGGCCAAAACCAGCAGGAGAATCAAAGCCACATAATTTTGAACTTGGAAAAGAGAACTATGCGCTTGGTCCTGCTTGGTTGTCGCAAACGATAAATAGCAAAGGCAGGGATGTGTCCCACAGCTCTGTGCAAAAGGGGAACTGGCTAAAATCTTCTTTATCACTTTAACAGGACCCAAAAACCTTCCCTGCGTGCAGGGAACGTGCTGTTCTCAGAAATCCTGTAATCCGTTCAACCCCTCTCCCACTGCTGGTCCAGCAACCTCAGAAAAAATCCCCCGGGATTATACGGCAGCTGGATGCTCAAACGGGAGCTGAGGGCTGAGGTCCAGCCAGCGCTGCATTATGCACATCTATCTCAGTGCTGAAAAGGTCCCCAAACAAGCCAGGGAAGTGGTTTGGGTTTTAGTTCAGCTCAAGAAGAGCCAGTTCAAGGCAGGATTTGTAATTTAACAAGGTGTCAGTTCCGCAAGCGTTGGCCAAGGAGCGTCAGTCCCTACAGCGAGCACAGGGTACGAATATGGGGAAACCCTTGCCTGGAAGAGATTGCACTTTGCTCTTCTTTAACCCAGCAAAATAAGGAGAAAAGCAAGATGCCGGAGAGGAACAGGTAAAGGACTCCATGAGGGAGGTCGCACAGGTACCCAGCAAGGCTCGCGTACAGCCTGCAACATGCCTCCGGCGTAGGGGAAATAAATATTCAGTGGCATCCGAAGGACTTGCCGGGGAGGGACGTGCGAGGAGCAGAGCTCTGCATCCCATCGACGGGCACCTCCCACCCGTGCAAAACCTCACGTGGTTCCAGCAGCGCAGGAAGAGTCTCTCTGATGATTACAACGACCCACAAATTAAAAACGAGTTGTCAGCGCTGAGCAAAAGGCCTGCGAGACACATGGGAGTCATTCGTGCATCTTCCTCGACTGATGTCATGCATCCAGTTTCGGAGATGGTGATGCAAAAGGGATGGGGATGAACTGGCGAGCAGTCAGGGGACAGCACCAGGGACAAGCAGATGCAGAAAAAATCCAGCTATACAGATGAAAAGGATAAATATATCCACTCCAAGGAGGACCAGGGAATGACACACTCAAATTAAAACCAATTAACATTGATGTTCAACAGTAGAAAAGCTTTGGTAGCAGTGAGGAGCAGCGAGTGCTAGGACAGACAGTGCAGGGGAGCCCGCGACTCCCCATCATCGGCGTGTTTTTAAAGAACAGGGTGGCAAAAGATTGTCACAAATGGCTTGGGCGTAGTGATGAATATCTCTTGTCAGAGGGATCTCTCCACATCCCTTCTAGACCTGCTTTCTGTGGTTGGGTCGGTTAGACAGCCATTCACCCAGGACCTCAAATGCAAGGGGAAAAACCTAAAAGTGACGTGGTGCAGCAGTATTCTGTTATCTGCCGCTTGCGAGCACCTCGGGAGAGGCATTCACCCAGCACAAAACAGGCTCAAAGCACCGAAACCATAAAACCTTCAAGTGGCCTCCAAAAGAGACCAAGCTCTATTTTTTTCCTTTTTAAAGAAACCTGAAAACACAACTGAAACGTCCTCTTTCCGTACAAAACAAGGTCTCCACCAGCTACTTGATGCAGCGCAAAAGGCGACTATTGAAGGAAAACCCAAGTATTTTGCCCTACCAGCAATCCCGAACAGAGCGAGGCAGGCGGAGATGCCGGGTAACGCCGAGGGTGCGGAAACTTCTTTACGCGTAGCCACGCAAACCTAACAGAAAGGCAATAAATATTTGCACCCTGTGTCACAGGCGTATAAAGACATGGAGTCTTTGGGTCCCATCTCCTGCTGAGGAAGCCCTACAAGGTGGACCTGAGGCTCAAGGGGTGGATGTAGGAGCATGGAGAAGACACATCCTTAGTTTGCACCGAGCGTTCCCACCATCGTGTATCCAGCCAGAGGTACGAGGTGGTTTCACGAGCTTTTGCTGGCCAGGTGACCGCAGGAGGTATGGACTGTTATGGGAAACCACCATGGACCTGAGCATCCCAGCCTGACCGCAGGGATCTCGCCGCTCACCTGCTTCAGCAACAAGCACAGCCACAGCACTCAAAATAATGGGGAAAATTCTTAGTTAAAAATCAGTTCCCAGGAAAACTTCACCCCAAACCTCAGCGCTCTCCTATGGCCCAGATAAGGATTTGAAATACAGCACGAAACCACGTTTTCATCTATGGATTTTTAATGACAAACTGCAAAATCCCGGGCTCCTCAGCAGTTTACTATTAGAGCCCTCGACTGAAGTTTACGGGGCTTGGATCAAATCACTTAAACCCTGCTTTAGTTTTACAGAACTTTTTACAATATATAAAAAGCGGTGACTTTTCAGCATGAAGCTTTTATGACTTTATTTTATGTATATATATCTTCCCATTCTTGTTAGCTCTATGGACGTAATGCACTCGTATGACGCTGTACAAACCACAGCTAGGCAAGACATATCATGGAGATGCAAAATAGATGTTTTTTAAAGGATTACCAAACTATCTGCCTCAGGGCACAAATCACCCTCCCAGAGCTGGTGGTGAGGGAGACGTTTCTTCCCTGGCAGGTTTCTTGCACCTTCTTGGAAGCAATATCAGGGGGTATGAGGTCTGCACCGAGACAGCAAATGCTGAGACAGCACGATACTGCCATGAAGCAGCAAATTCAGGCTCAGTTTTCCAGCTCCTTTCCGCTCCTGGCTACAAATCGATGCTGCTTGATGGTGCCCTTTGATTTGGGACCAGGCGGCACGAAGCACCATCCTGCATCCCACCAGCAGCCCCTGCTGCTGTGTAAGGCCCCCGAGGTGACACCCCCGAGGTGACACCCCAAGCCTTGCTGGTGCCGGAGCACCCAGGTCGGGATGGATTTTGCTCCAGCTCCTCGTGCGTCCCCAGCAAAAGCCCGACCTGCAGCCACTGGCACCCAGGGACCTATATTTAAGCCTCGATGGCAGCAAGGCGAGGGCAGGCGCAGTGCTGGCAGGTCCCTCCCGGCACTGGGCCAGCACCAAGGTCACACCGGGGTTTGGGTTTGGCTTTTTGTGTTCCCCTCCCGCTCCCCGGCACCCGGGCACACACCGAGCGGGTTTGCAACCAAACCTCGGCCATCTTATCGTGAAGGGAAGGCAGGCGAGGGGCAGGCACGGGGCAGGGTGCGGTGAGCCCTGCCGCCTTCCTGGGGTGCGGGCAGCGAAGGCACCCGGCTGGCGAGCGGCGGGGTTGGCCAGTGGCCACCCGGCTCGCCCCGAGTTTGCCCTTGTGCATGGGGCAAGGGGGGCCCTGTTATCTAATGGGCAGCACTCCCAGCTCGCAGCACCCTGCTTGCTGCCTGCCCTGCTTGCTGCCTGCCCTGCCTGCTTGCACTGTCTCTTGCTTGCTGCCTGCCTGCTTGCTGCCTGCCCACTTGCTGCCAGCCCTGCTTGCTGCCCACCCTGACAGCGGGACCAAGGGGGCTCCCCGCAATGGCACGGCACAACGGGGACACCACCATCAGGAACAGCAAGTATCTTGACCAGCAAAAACGAGCCGGGCCGACACGGACGGGCCCTGGAGGGTCTCACCTCCATGCACTTAGTTTTATTCTTATTTTCCCTTCTCTAAATATCCTGGTTTTTTCTTTTCTTTGAGCAAAAAGGGCTCAGTCGTGCTCCTCCACTGATGCCTCGGCCGTCGTCGGGCTCATCGCAGCTTCGTTCCCAACACAGACATGCTTCAGGCTCCTTTCAACTCCAAATGACCTCACCTGCTTAATTTTTTTAATTTTTTTTTTTTTCTCCCTTTTGTCTATGTGGACTAAATTTCTGTCAACAAAGCTGAAAGGCCAAGTAGAGTTCACGGTAACAATTCACATTTCTTAGCAGGTTGCCCAGAACTAAACCCTAACCTTAAACACGAATGTACAGTAGCTTTAAGAAACCGAGAAATATAAATCCTAGCATAGAAAATGCTAGTGTATCAATGCCTGCTGGACTGATTTCTACAAGCTGCGGCCATAACTCAGTGAGCCTGGAGCACCTCATCTGTCGGATATTTATGTGGTGCTTTAATTGCAAGAACAAAAACAACTTTCCAAGCCTAACATATGCTGTATTTTGAAATCCTGACAATGGTGGCTCTCAGCATCATAAATTACACCTGTCCCCTTCGCAGAGCCAAAACAACACGTGGATCTGAAGTTTCTGGCAGCTCGCTTGCAGGCAGGGTTACGCCAGCTGCAGGCAGTGCGGTATGAGATACCACCTTCGGCTGTGGGTCCAGGTTCAGCTTCGAATAGAGTATTGGGATTTATATGAAAGAATATAGGGATTGGGTTTGATGCACTGCCTTGGGTACCACTGGGAAAAAGACGCCAAGCATCTCCTGCCTGGTTCCTGCCTGGTATAAAAAGAGCGCAAGGTGATGCTCCTTGAATTGCAGCATCCAGGACCAAATTTGCAGGAGCTGCAAAGGGATTAGCCCCTTCCCAAGGGAAGTCCGGCCGGCTGGAGTCACGGCAAGGCTGGAGTTAAGTTTGCCATCCTGCTGTCCGCGTTCACGCCTTCCATGGAAGATTTTGGGCTTTAGTGATGCCGGTAAGGGGAGGTTAAACTGATTTTAGAAAGCATGGTAAAGCCAAATGTTATCCTCCACAAACAGCTCGGCAGTCCTGATCCTGTTACCTGTAACCGTAAGTCACAAAACCCTGTTTAAATAGGAAATTATTCATCTGCAGTTGCACAATGGCATTAAGGTAGGCTCAAAGCTCCTTTTCAAGAACGGTAATAAATGGCCAACAGAACGGGACTCGTGGCCTCGGGGCCGCACGCTGCCAGCACCGCCCGTCGCCTGTGACAGCCCGGCGTGACAGGCTCCACAATGTCCGTGCACCCCCTTCAAGAGATTTCTTTTGACAAGCCACAGTGAATAGTGAGCAACGCGAGGGTTTCAACGCTCACGGCAGGCTCCAGCCTGGGGCTCCTGTAGGACGTTGCCACATTATGCTGCATTTTTTTCCCATTTTTTCCTTTTTTTTCTTTTCTTTTCCTTTCCTTGTTTTCTTTTCCTTTTTTCCCTTTTTTCTTTTTTCTTTTCTTTTCCTTTTTTCTTTTCCTTTTTTCCCTTTCTTCTTCTTGTTCTTTTTTCCTTTCTTCCCTTTTTCTTTCTTTTTTCACTGCCACACTATGCTGCACTTTTTCCTTTTTTCCCTTTTCCTTTTCTCTTTTTTCTTTTTTCCTTCTTTTTTCTTTTTTCCTTTTTTTTTTTTCCTTTTTTCTTTTTTTGCCTTTTTTTCTTTTTCTTCTTTTTGCTCTTTTTCCTTTCTTCCTTTTTTTTTTCCTTTTCTTTCCCCCTTTTTTTCCTTTTTTCTCCTTTTTTTCTTTTTTCCCCCTTTTTTCCCTCTCTTTTTTCCCAGGGAAGAGAGATGTAACAGCACAAGGCAATCCCTACAGCTGAGGATATTAACATGGACCGGGAGCAATTCCCTCGAAGTATGCCTGCAGGATGCCAAGCCCATCACAATGACCTTCACAGCTCGTTGACACTAATAGGCCTGAGCCGCTCTCGCGCTTCACCTTCTCCTTTGCCATCAGTTTTTTCGGGCTTCACTTCACCCCTTCGCAAACCTGCGGCGGGAGTACGAGGCTCTGGGACACCTGACAGTCGTTTTGCGTGGCTTGCCGTCTGCAGAGCGTTGGTTTTTTGGGGAAAAAAAATGAATTACGCTTAGTAGCACAACGGGTTATTAATATTGTAACATACGGGAGGGGAGCACACGTGAAGTCAAACTTTTCTATAGCCTAAACAGCTGTAACGCTCCAAAGTTATAAATCATCCAAAAATGGAATAAAAATAATACATATCCACATTAAAAAAAAAAATCACCTGTACTCAATTACACCATCAACTCCATCAAGGAATTTCACTGACATGGCAGAGCAGGAGCACGCCAAATTAACCTTTTCCCGGCCGGTCAGATGGGCCACCACTGTGCCTTGTGTTAGCCATATACATTACAATCGTCATCATTACCTATTTTGCAAATTTCATTTGTCTTCTGAATTTTCAAGGCACTAGAAAGTAATGGGAAAGTGGTAAATACTATTCTTTAGCGGAAACAGTAGGAGTTTAAATGTTGACTCAAAGCTCTGCCATATAAACGAGTGACGGATGATAAATGCTCCGATGAATCTCCAAGCCGGTACCTCGCAGCAGTAAACACACTGTCATCCATCCTTTCTAAAATGAAACACATCCTAAGGTCGGGTTTTCCACCAGGTTTCCCGGTGTTTCTCCCTAAGCCAGGGGGTCTCAACCTCTTTTCGATCTGCTGAGCTCTCCAAATTCAGCAGACAGAGATGTAGACTCCTGAATAATTAATTGAAGCTTACTAGCAAGAGGTTTGTCTGTCTGAGTTACCTTTTCCGGACCCGTGAGAAGTCATGCAGAGACCCAAACCCACCGCTTTCGCCTACAAAATCTCCAGGACAAGCCTTCAAGCCAACCAAACTCTGTGACCCAGAGTTTGCTTGCTCATGCTGGTGGGAAACCAGACTTGTGAGGAAGCAAAAACTTAGCGGAAGCATCGCTGGGTACTGAGACGGTGCTGTTCAACCAAAGAAATTAAAAGCATTTCGAAGTGGGGCGATTTTGAGGTTTGCAAGGTGTCCTTGCTTGTTTTCAGGTGGAAACCGAGATGGGGATGTGGCTGAAGATCTCTGTGTGAAGTGCTGTTGGAGATGCGCCGTTCAAGAGCACGATTGCCCAGAGAAAAGGTCGCCTTAGCTTGTTTTCTGAATTGGTGGCTAAGAAAGTTGCACTATTATCCCTTCGCCCATCCATAGAAATCACCAGAAATCCCATAACTGGTTCCTGCCTTGGGTTTCCACTACCACCAACAGCAGGAAAGGAAAAAAAAACCAAACATTTTTATTCTACAGCTTCTTTCCACCCGTCGATACCGAAATGCTTTGTCAACGCCGAGCCATTGGGTCCAGACATCCCCACGAGGTCCCGGGGGTTGTCGTTATTACTGGGGGCACTTTGCCTTGCAGCGAGGGACGGGGAGCCCGGCCAGAAGCTGCACCCCATGATGCCTGGACCCCCCCACCCAGGTCCCCCCTCTCCTCGCTGGACATCTCTCACCCCCCATCCTTGCGAAGGTGCCGGTGCCAAGGGCGGTGCAGCTATAATTGACATCATGTGTGCATTGGGCTAGCTACGTTAGAGAGCACAAAATATATCTGGAAAAATGAAATAATAAAAAAAAAAAAAAAAAAATTGCATTTTCCTTCCCCGCTCAGGAGTGGGGCCTGTGTGGCAGCATAACCCAGTGTACATACGTTGTTAGACACAGTTTAAATATAGCATCTAACTATGAAAACATGAATAATTGCGGTGCTTAAAACGTCTGGCTAATCTTTAGCAGAACTGCAATCAATCACCGGTGTCAGACTGCGAAGCATTTCTCAGTTTCATACACAAAACCTTCCTTCAAATGCAAACTATATCCACTTTCAGTGTTTGGACTGACTTTCCCATCTGATATTAATGGAAGCACTCTCGGCATGAAGAGGCACTGGTCGGAATTGATTTTCTGATTTTAAAAAAAAAAAAAAAAATACATCCAGTCGGGAATGACAGTCATAGGAAAAAAAAAAACCTTCCATTCCCTGAACAGATGAAGGAGAATTTGGATGGGTTTGTGGCTTTATTAAAGAAAACACAGGGAACACGTTCGGCTGATCTTGCTCTTTGCTCACCGACTTGCGAGCCCACGAAGCGCGGCTAGAGAAAAGCAGCAAGGAAAAGCCAAGCCTATGGCTCAACCCAAAAACCCGGGGGCACTTTGTGCCCACCATCCTTATCGCCTCTCCTCTGGAAGTTCAGTAGTGCCTCACCTTCAGATGGTGAAACATGTAGTCAAAAATATTGTATTATTGACAAATTGGATTTTTTTTTCTTAATTAATAGCTAATATTCACTCCCGTGAAGGTCAGCTGCACTGTCAATGGCACACTCTAGTCCAGGTCCCTGCTGTGCCGAAGCTTTGCCCGTCCCTCGGTAGACAGTAACACATCTCTGGCTTTTCTAGGAGAGTATTTCTCATGTTTTCCCCAATTTCCTAGAGAGCAGTTGCATTTTCTGCTGCAGCATGGGGCACACGGCTGGCTCACGTCTCTCTCCTTGGATGGAAGTAGGTAATAACGAAGTAATCCCAGTTTAATTAATCTGAGCTCCGGCCGACCACGGCTCCATGCAATTACTTATGCACTGAGGACAAGAATTCACATTAGACCAGGGCACATCTTCCAGCAGAGCACTCTCTGCTCAACCAGAAGATGCATGAGCAAGACCAGGAGAACCAAGTCAAGTCTCCTTCTCCCCACCAAGACCTTGCTGGAGACCAGCTTGTAGACCCTCTTGAGGGTCTACCTGCTGTTACAGAGTTAAGCTCACCAGTTAATGCAGTTTTACAGCCAGGATTATTTTTCCCACTTTATTACAGCAAAGACGGAAGGGTCCTGTCACCATTTACCATATTAAATAAGAAAACCTCAGAGCTGGCAGCAGTAGAAACACTAATTATTCTGGCTGTTGGCATCAGACCGCTGTGGAGCTCAGACTTCATATGAAAACCTCTGGCTGATAAAGCTCATCGAGTGTTTTTAAGCTGTCAAAAATCTCTAGGTTGGCTTGAGGTATGACGGAACGTGATCTGATCGGATCCTAAAGCAACTCAGAGCAGACGCGGGCAAGCACGACCCACTTCGTTATGCATCTCTTGCTACTTCTTTCTCTCCATCTTTTATGATTTTTTTATTTATTGGGTTTTTTTGTGGGCAGACCTCAAAAGGCAAAGTACTGACAGGCGAGCTGACAGCTGAGGCACGCGCCTAAGAGCTGACATCTCAAACCAAGAAAATAGGGTTCATCAAAATTAAATAGTGCTAAGACTGAATCTGCAGCCACAGTTCAGGTGATGGTATCTGGAGCCTGCGCGAGGCCCTTGAGGATATGGAAAGTCTCGATAAAATCTGGTGAGTAATACCTGTATTTTTAATCAGTTGCAATCTGAGCACAAGGGCGTGTGTAAGGTTGGGGTTTTTTTTTCGCACTGGAACATGCTGTCTGTTTAGAGGTGTAAAAAAAATACACCAAATCCCTGCCAGGACTGCAGGCAGCGGGCAGCGTGAAAACCCCCGGGTGATACTGCCTGCTCCAAGAGCATCCCTGCCTGCACCGCCTGCAGTCACTCCCCACTTCGATAAACTATTTGCTCCTGTAAACGTGACGTTTGACACACAAATGCTATTTTCTTTTCTTTCCCGGTTCAGCAATCTGGCTCTTATCATCTCGGCATCGATGCGCATCTTCACGGCTGAGGTCAGAAACTGCTGGCTCAAGATGCTCGCCGTCACTTCCAGCCCACGGCTCGCCCTGCGCCCGTAACCCTGCCTTGCGTACGTGAGCTGTAACCCAGAGTCATGTTGACTTGGGTCATCTCAGGAAATACAGTGAAATAAATCTCCTAAGCTTTTTTGTTTGCTTGTTGGGCAGAGCTGCTTGCGGGCTCGGGGCTTTTGGGGCAGGCGGGGTGCATTTTTGGAGGGCCTCCCCCAACTTGCAGAGTTATTCTCCAACCCAATTTCTCTACGTTCTCACATCATCCTTGCTCTTATCCCCACCAGCAAACTAAGGAAATAATTGCACTGCCACAAACGATGCTAATTCTCCCTTAACTTTGCCCATTTTCAGGACACGCTATCCGATAGGGACACCACGGTACCGGCAAGACCGGGACGAAATGCATCGTTCAGAGCTTGCTACCGCATTTGCAGATCACCATATGCTACCTTGGGATATCATCTTCTCTTTCAGTCCGATTTAAGCAATTTTAATGACGCTTTCACTGCCGAATGCTGGAAGGAGGTCTACGATGCTGCAGGGAGGAGCCCACCATACAGAAATAACCCCAGCCGGGACCCTTGGATGCTCCAGGAATTACCACCACAAAGACGTTTCTGAGCTGATGTTTGATATTCCCAAATGCAAACCCATCAGCCAAGCTTAAAAAATCAGCTGGCGAGCGGTACCAGACGTCTTGCCTGCCAGCTGACGGCAGAGCCCGAGATGCTGCCATTCCTCAGAGGTGGGGATTTGTACTTCGCCTCGGCCAAAGTATGTTGGCGCCTATTTTTGGCTTCTCCTCTCCTCCAGGCAGGTGTGAGCCCAGCCTTCCCTCAGAGACACCCCACCGCGCTGGGAGGACTGGGGGCCACTCCGTTTCCTCGCTCATCAGATAAGTCCTTGCGGGAATTTTGGCAGCAAAGCTCCCAAGGTGAGCTTGGCTCCGCTCCTAACAGTTGGAAGCACCTTTGAGGCAGGATTTGCTTTGATAAGGGATCTCTGGCTTCCTCCTTTCCTTCGCCCCAACATGTCCACGCGTTTTCTGATCCTGTTAAGCTCTTGCTCCAGAAGGACAGCACCGAAGATGTGCCGTTGGTGTTGCCTTTGACTTCACATCCTTGCGCGGCTGCTAAACCTTGCGGGTCCAAGTTTTGCCAATACGTTACGCTAAACACCCAAGGACCCTCACAAACTTCTCCCATATCGATTCAGCCCCACAAAACCTACAACAACAACAAATCAGCTGCTTCTCTGGAGGAGATAATCCCTTCCAACGCGGAGGAAAACAGTTACGGCTTTATACCCTTCACATGATCAGGATAAAACTCATTTGGTCTACTCTAGCCTTTAGGAGGACTTTATTACACTTCATTAAGGTTTCTCATCATCCTTTGAGGTGGGTAGACTAAGGAGGTTTAAATGACATTCCCAAGGCAAAGGCAGCAGAGCAAGTCAGTGGTTCCGTCCAAAGCCATGGGAAGAGCCCTGTTTGCCCACGTTTGTAAGAGACTGGATGGCCAAAATACTCAGAAACCATATATCCCATCATTCAGGGACCTGATACCAAAAGGCCTTATGCAATGGATGGTCCATATGGACCCATTCCCACACACCACTCTACGGCAGGGACTTGGATATTCTCGCTTGAAACGTAGGACAAAGGCAGAGGGGCAAAGAGTGGATTTATTTATATAGAAGGTTTTGCCACCTGAACTTTCTGATTCGGGGCTGTTAGGAGATTTGGGATGCCTCTGGAAGACAAACTCTTGCTGGAGGAGTCCAGCCTTATTTAACTGAAAGATTACTAAAAGCTGCTAACGTATGGTAGAAGCATTTACCTTCTCATGCAAGAAAGGACACTGGGATATTAATCACTAATTCCTGTAGCATCGATTACTGGGGTTGCAATGACAAGGATCAAAATAAGGCAAAACCTGCCAGTCAAAACACTAAAGAACTTAAAATTCCTGCTGTCTGGTGTCCTCCACGATGATCCTGAGCTACTCCAAGTTGACAACGCCGATTCCTCCAGGTTGTAATTCAGCAACTCGCTGTGCACCAAGAGCTAATTGCTTTGGAAAAATATAGTTTATTAGCAAGTCTCCAAGCCATCCATTCTTTGCCAACATCCAAACTGCGAGCAGATTCTGCAGGAAAAGATCTGAAATTTTCTCTCTCCTGGGGGAAGCCAACTTGGTCACATGAAAACTCACTATTTGTGACCTTCAGATAGGTGGGTCATGGGAAACTTGCTTTGTTGGGACATTTTCTCCAGCAGCTACTATGCAATAACTCTCCCTGGAGAGGCTTTGCTGGGCACATGATGCACAGCTGTAGAAGAACAGGCTCTAGAAGTTCACAAAGAGGGAGGCAGCGGGGTCTAAGGGGGTCAAACTCCCATTTAGCATCCAGTGGGGGGGCAACACAAAGCACCCAAAACTTCGAGAGCCAAGGCTCCCTAGGCTGTTGCTCCGAGCCGCCTGCTAGAGAAGGCAACATGCTTGAGGTTAGACTTAGAGAAATCTTTGCACATAGTAAATACAAGGAAATTAAGGCGGGATGGTAGCAAAGACACTGTGAATTCCAATTCTGGTTTGCTCCCCGCTCATCACCCCGCAGAAACAGCCCCTGTCATTGACATTAAATAATTTGCCCAATTGTCAGGATCAGCAGGCATCTCGCTGGTGCAGAGCTGCTCACTCCGAATTAGTAAAAAGCCAGTAACAAAAAAAAACTTTGACAGTAAGAGGCATTTGGAAAACTGCATTTCTGGGTAAGTTTCCACCCCGTAAACACCGCGGGAGTTCGATCACGGCTCCGAATTCTTTTGCTTTCTGTTATAACTTAGCTCTTGTTCGCATGCCAGCTT
The DNA here is from genome assembly GCF_018139145.2 of Gymnogyps californianus. Taxonomy (NCBI): domain Eukaryota; kingdom Metazoa; phylum Chordata; class Aves; order Accipitriformes; family Cathartidae; genus Gymnogyps; species Gymnogyps californianus. The sequence continues at coordinate 1,307,130 of NC_059474.1, forward strand.
ACATAAGTGAGGGAGCACGGCTCCACCGTTAGAGCATGGAACGAAGGACAGGGATGTGTAGGTGCAATCAAGCAGCCACTTTGCTCCACTGCAATCACCACCTCCCCTCCCTGGGTACCATCCGGGCAAGGAGACAGTCTCTCCAGGGAGCAGAGGCTCTTGCTCAACATATCATCCAGTACCCGCAGAGGACCCTGACATTTTCCCGTAAAGGCGCTAAAAGTATCTTTTGTTATTCACTGAGCCCCGAGTCAAACAGAGGTTACGATAAATTAAAGACATGAGCATTTAAAATCGTGCTGAAACGAGCATTTAAAACCCTGACTTCTCGAAATGTGTTTTGGTCACTCTGGATGGATAAAACCGCGCCTGTTCCTCGGAGCAGTGGGACCGGGGCTCGTTGCACATGTGAAAGGATGGGGATCCCCATCGGCGCCAAGCACAAGCTGTCAGAAAGCCGACCAGATGTCTGCTCCGCTGCGGCCACCCTTCCAAGGGAGGATCCGTGGCGTGGACGGCAGCCAGGTGGGGGAACAAAAGGGCGCCTGCTTGGTTTTTCCTCCCGTTATTCAATACCAGGGCTTAGCGGTCACACCACATTTGCCTCCTCTCCTCTCCGCTGATGGATGCTCGGTGCCCGTCCCGGCTCCAACACACCCAACGGGGTCTCACCTTCCTTGGTCTGTACGGCTGCACGCTATCGCCTCTCGATTCCTGCAAGGCATCCCAGGCCAAAATATAATGTTCCTTAAATTTGCCGGATGAGAGCACGTTAACAGGCTGATCTTTCGAAACTCTCCCATTCTTCTCATAATTTATTGATGAAAGGATTCCTCGCTGGTTAGGCAATATCCCTCCGGATGAAAGCCTGGCTAAGTTTCTCTTCTTTCTACCACCCTCGGTAACGTACACCTCCTCTCTAAGGGCCCCCTGATGAAAAATTCACTACTCGCCGGGCTGCGCTGCCAGTTGTGCTGCTGATGGATCGCGTTACTTTTTACCTGTTCAGATTAATCAGGTTACAGCTCCAGCCTGCCAACAAAGCACGGCCTCACACCTCAACTCCAGGACCTAAATCCACATCCAACATCCGAGTCGGGCAAACACTGCAGATGTACACCCAAGCTTGAAACCAAGCCTGGGACTCAGGAGTGGCTTTAGCCATCACTTCAAGTGAAGAGAAACCTTAATTTGCACCTCATCTAGGGTGCAAAACCCATTTATACTTGCAAACTGTAGTTGCAAAGAACAGCGTGCCAGCCTGGACCAAGAGCTGGGTGGTGGGAATTGGGATTGAGGAGCTCTGCTGCCCTACAATAACATCTCCGTGTGAGCTCCTAGATTGTAAAACCAGCGCAATGCTTCCCCTCCCTTTTAGGTAGGGCTGTCTGGAAGTTTAATTTGTGCTTTTAATGATCTGAGACACTTCTGAACGAAAGCTGTGATAGATATACTCCTAATTACTTCGCAAATTCAGTACCCGACCAGGCAAAGTTTATCACTGGGAGTAACTCTCAACTCGCCAGAGGACAAGGCTCATATATCTTCTCAGTGCTTAAACCCAGCTTAGTGGTCCTTAGGATTTTACTGCACGGGAGTAAATCCTGACTCTGAACTTGTTTGATGGAGCGCTTCCACCACCGACTCAGCCTACGAGCAACCAAGCAGCTGCAGCCTTGACCGAGCATAACAAACCCACCTCAGGAAGATGTTTTACAACACTGGGAACACATTTCTTTTGCACAAAAAAGTATATCGTGGCCGTTTTAAAAGAAGGAACCAACGCAACCGTTCTACCACGGACACATGCGACATAGGCTAGGGTTATGGATCATGCGGCTGGCGTCGTAGGGTACCGCTTATTCGGAAAAGCTAATTCAAAACAGGGACGCCCTGGTGCTCGGCTGGACTGCGTGGAGGAAACGACCGACCTGCCGTAAGTTCCAGCCTTCGCTTCGTCCACCCATTTTGTTCAAACCAGAACTGTTGCTCAACTTTTTCTTCTTGGCTTAACCTTAACCAGACAACCAAATACTAGTTAAATGAGGTAAGGTTTCAGCTGTGGGAAACGCAGGTAACTTCTGCAGCCAAATTCCTTAGTGGTGCAGTTCCACTGCTGTAATTGTATTGTCACTCATCATGAATGTCATGGAGATTATTCAACAATTAAAACTAACTTCTGAGAATTGCAGCCCTAAGACAAACCAAAGGCATATGAAAACGCAGCAATTTTTAACTCATCACATTTCCAACAAAATTCAGAGGCCAAGAGGGCAGTGTCTCAGGCACCAGCTTTTATTTTCAGAGACAGTTTAAACTGCAATATAAGATAGTAATAATAATAATAATAATAGGGACAGTAAGAACTGATGAACATACTCCATGCTTTGGATTTTCAAGGTCAGAAGCGTAGCTCCTACGAAAGAAAACAACGAGCTTCTTAAGCAATTTTCTTAAGCAATTATTGCAGGTTTGGAGCACTGCTGAAGCTCGCAGTTCTTTGCTCACATGAGGAAAAAAAACCCATTTCTTAACATTTTTATATTTATCATGAAATTAAAATCTACTGGTTGGCAACGCCTGGCCTCATTATGGTACTTTACTATCATTGTACGTAGCTGTGGAGTTGTCTATTGCCTTTTTTCTACGAACGAGAAACCAACTTATGGACTTGAATAAAGCCTCGGGTCCCTCCCATTCGACAGCTGTGGAAAGTCAAGGACACGAGTTGCCCAATAGCATCAAGATCAACTGGCAAAGGCAAACCTAGACCCTCCCAACTCCCAAAACTATCTATGGAAATTCCCCTCCTTCCTTCTTCCAACTACCCCTGGAACAAACTCTTGGAAACAAGGTTGAAGAAGGTTCCTCCAACATTTCTTCTGCTCTTTGGATCTACTGCATGTTCTGGGGTGGCTGTGGGTCTCCTGGCTCTTTATCCACTGTGGGAATGAAGCCAGCGTGTTGTTTGTTTTCTGTAAATTACATCTTTACTTAATTTTTCCTGAAATGACCAGAAGTAATTTATTAACAATGACCAGGATTCTCTGCAGAAGGCAATATTCTCAGAAAAGCAAAGCGCTCCAGCAATGAAAGGAATGTGCATGGACCGACTGGCGAAGAACTAACGACTTCAAATAAAGGCCGTAACATCTGGCTTAGTTTAGCCTAAAGCTATAACCAAACCACAGTCTCCTCAACTCTACTGGCACCGCGCTCATGAAAAATCACACAACTATGAGATGACAGTTCAGAGTCGGAGCAGCAGCAAGTAAATATCATTTGATTAGGTGTCAAGTAAAACCTTCTTCGCTGAAACAAAATAGATGATACATAGCTTTGATCCCCTGGGAACGTCGTTTGATCGTATAACTGGATGGCTTAAGCAAAGGTGTATGTATTTAACCCCCTTAGAGACACGGCCAAGCTAAGAGGTGTTGGCAGAGCACCACCGAGACTCCCAGCCGGCAGGGAAGACCAAGAGCTTTCTCCACTGCCATGCAATGCAGCAAATTCATATTCGCTGCTTCTGCTGCACTTCTTTTTTAAGCTTTTTTTTTTTTCAGTAATTACATGAGAAAGACATGCACGAAGAAGCTCCCACAGCTCACACTACCATCCATGCCTTTGAAAATACGTTCGTGATTCAGGTTGTAGCTCCCTGGGCGTTGAAGCCAGGGAAAAACAAGGGCATCAAGGCCACCAAAAGCATAAGAATGACACAAGCGCACTTTTATTCATTTACTTTTAAGGCAAAAGCCTGCAACTTTAAAGATCAGAGTAAATGAGCTGGGTTTTAACATGCTACCAGACTTCTTTAAGACACTGTTGAAGCAAATTTAAGCTTCAGGACCATTTCTACCAGAAGAAAACTGCACTCGATGTCATCCCTTTGAAAAGATGCTGTTCACACCTTCACAGGGCAAAAGGCGATGGGGAAAACATAACTTAATATGGTCTTGACAAATTTTATTATGTCACTATAACAACTTTAAAACTGACCAAAACATGTTGTTAAAGGCTCTAGCCCACGGGAGAATGAATGTGTGCATTATATAAATTTTGCAAGCACAGTAAAGCTCTTCATCGCTAGAGCCACAGGAGAGCAAAACCAGAGTAAAGCAAGAGGATGCGGGGTGGGATACGTTATCTTCAAAACAAATACTCCAACGCATCAACCATTTTTCATGTCTTTTCAACATGTAATTTCCAAGGCTGTTCATTTATCTGGAAAGCAGCCCGGTTACTCTGCCCTTTACTTCTAAAAACACCACGCTACTGTGAGTTTGCTCGTTTTATTTTAAAGCCAAAAGGGTGGCAGGCAGCGAGTGCAGAAACTCGACATCTCGTTTTTAAGTGAGCTGTGCATGGGAGCGGTGGAGGAAGGATGCTGGGAGCCTCGCCAACCTCCCAGACCCAGCTTTTCCCCTTACGCTGCTGGCTGGTGGGTGCTCGGCATCTCCAGCTCCCCGTGCAGCTTGTCCTGCTCCAAGGACTCAACTCCCAGGGATGAGAGGCTGCGGCAGATCCAGAGATCCCAGGGCAGAGCAGCACCCTGCGGGGTAGCTCTCGGGGCTCTGAGCTCAACAGGAGCCTTTCTACGGACAGCAGCCGCTCCTATGGCACGGACAAACGTCCTCGAGAAACTAAATGCCATCACACATGTGGTGATTTCCAGCCTCATTGATGGAAGACAGATTTAAGCTCCTGTGCAAGAGCCGGGTTGCTGTATCCAAATACTTCCCCACCTCCCAAAAAGCTGATTTCATCAAAAGATCCAATTGCAACCCTATCATTTACCAAAAAAAAAGAAAAAAAATCCTCTTAGCATAATCTACTTTGAAAAGTAAATCTCATTTGTAGGTTATTATAGCTGCTACAGTCTGTAAGATCCATGCACAGAGCTCCCATGAATTTTGAGAAGAGGGAGCTGGAGACGGTTGTACTTGAGTGTTTTGACAAGTTTCTGCAATGCTGGATGCAGCCGGCTCATTAGTTGCAGTGCTAGCCACAAACAGTTTCAATAACTTGCACAGAACGCTGCTCGAAAAGACAGTGGAAAATATATGAATAAAAATCCAGATAAAAGTGATGGCATTAACAAGATGTGTGCTGAGTCTCAGGGTCGATCACTCAGCTCATTGTCAGCTCCAGCCTCCAGCCACCCTCTGCGTGTTTTCCATTTCGACTAGGCTGACAGGAGCAATAATCGTGTCTTTGCTACTCTTTGCAAACTACCTATCACACTTCTGGGGCAAGACTGACTGTTAGTTGTTGACCATAAACAGCTAAATTGACCCTTTTCCACCCTAAATTTTACAGTATGTTTTAAAAGACGAGCTTCAGGTCCCATCGGAGTTTGCAAGAAGACAGTTTCCCTGCGAGAAAAGGGAAAAAAAAAAAAACAACCCTCATTTTTTTCCCATTACTGCTTGGCTTTTTCTCAATATCCACGTATATCAAAACTTTTCATGGAGGAGAGGAGGAAACTGAGGCACGGGGACTCTGGCCAAGACCTCGTGACAGCCAGCACGGGGTGCAGAGCTGCAGCCCTGGTGCACCGCTCCATGCCGGTCCCCGCCGACTCCATCCCCGATCCGAGAAACCTGGATCCTATTAGTGGCTTTGGCAAAGCCTTTGGGCCAGCGCTTTGCTCATGTGAACGACTCCTGTGACTCGAACAGCGGGACTTTCCTGCGCCGTGATTCAGTTTCCATCCCAGTGGGGCTGCTGAGGCCGAGTTCAAAGTTTCGGGAACCTCCGAGGAAGAGGAGCGATGGGATGCCGGGAGATGGGCAGTCTCTGCTTTAAAGAAGTAATTATCGGAAACACTGATAATCTACTTTTCAAGGTTTTTAGACCTGTAAACCAGGCGGAGATTCATCCTGAAACACAGCAATGCTCAGGTCAAGAAGAAAAAGGTTGGCCAGCCAGCAGGGCTGCAACATTTTCCCAAATCTTCTTAAATCAAAACCAACACAAGCCCTCAAAATGACCCAAAAAGCAAAGGGCAGATGAATCCCATTCTTCTGTGACATCTGGGCGGGTGGTTTCCTCCCAGAAAGAATTCTCTAATTCTTTCAACTTTCCACTAGTTTCATTTAAAAGAAAAAAAAACCTAAAAATATTTTAAAAAGCATTTATATTTTCACGACTACACTGGTCCCAAACTAAAAGCTGAGGGTTATGAGGTTAATAATTTTAGTACCTACCAACCTAAAAGGCAGCTACAGAGAAAAAAGAACCAGAGCCTTCTTGAAGTGACCAGCGAAAGGACGAGAAACAACAGCACAGGTTGCAACAACAGAAATCACAATGGCATACAAGGAAAAAACTAAACATTTCCCAGTGGGAAAAGAGGTGGGAAAGGGGTCCAAAGAGGTTGGAGAGCCTCCGGACAAGGTCCTGACCAACCTGGTCTACCTTTGGCATGAGCCCTGCTCTGGACAGTAGAGGTTAGGGCAGAGACACCCAAGGGTCCCTTCTAGCCAGTACTCTTCTGCACTACCTGGTCATGTTCCGGAGTATTTTTTTCCCAAAGAAATCAGAGTTATTTTAGATATCCTATCCTAAGACAGCTCACTGAATGTCTGAATCCATTTCCTTACTGTTTTTCAGGAAACACCAAGGATTACAAATGGGACAGAACCAGACAGGTATGAGAAGGACAGAGTAAGGAAGAGAGATCTCTGTGGGGAAGAAAGTGATAAAAAAACCAGAACAAGAGCAAATATGTATATAGAGGTATAGGCCTGCATGCAGAACGGTATCAGAATCTGCCTAGAATGGGGAGAATACAGCAGCGCTCCCAGCTAGCACTGCAACTTTCCCGTTAAGTGTGGCTAAACGTAGCTGTGAGAAGCCACCAAGAATTTAATTACTCTCTACGGGCCAGATCCTGCCCAAGACTTCAGCAAACTTGCCATCGGCTTCATTTGAAAAACATCCAACTTGGTTGTCTATTCAAGCTCTCCATCTTTAAGCAAAGACTCAAAGTCTACCATCAATCTCGCTCGCTATCACCACATCCAGGCTTCCCCAGGACACTGAAGGTGAGAAAACCTTCAGAAATGCATTTCTGAAGAAATTTCTGAAGAAACCTCCATTTCCTTCTGTTCCACAGAAAACAGCTACAAGGGAACACGCTGCTCCTGCTTGGGGCTGCAGTGCCCTTGCTAGGATCTCTCATGTACCTTCCACTGCTGGAGGAGGTCTTAGATTCTGATTAAGAGAGTATTAAAGTACTTATTTAAGGGAAAACCACACCAAATTATGTAAACTCTGCAAATAGATCCAATAGAAAAATAAAAATGAGCTTTCCAACCTTGGCACTGTATCTAAACAGTTCTGCCTTGTAGAACAGTTGTGCAAACGCTTTGCATGCATCCTTCCAATTGGCCTTTAATGGGACATCAGCAACCCCAAAGCTTTAATTCAAGACTTGATTTCTGCATTAACTCACTGCACTGCTCCGTTCAGACCTGGAACTGGAACGTCCCATTGCCCTGAGCCCCGTGCTCCAGCTGGGACGAGTGGGAACCCCCGCACCCCATGGGGCCAGGAGAAATCAAAGTTTCCTCTTGCTCTTCACCTGAATGTGAGCTGTGAGCTGTCAAGAAACAAAACCCATGCAGGAATCTCCTTCCCCTTCCTTGTCCATCTCTCGCTTGGAGATAAGGTCTGCAAGTTGTGTACAGACTCGGCTACTTCAGAGAAAGCAATAATTGACATTATTCCCACACATTTTACAATGGCTGGACTTGCTTCACACTTTCCAAATGCACAGAAAGGTATTCCCTGATTGAACTCTCATGTTCAAAACAAAACATAGCTTGTACGGTAAATTGGTAGGTACCGCATCGGTGTGACGCCCATTTAGAAATAGAGCCAATCAATACAGCGTCAGTCGATAATTTGAGTCAAACAAGGACATCTCAAATCCCAGGGTAACTGCAGAGCACGAGGTTTCCCTTCAAGCAAACTGTTGTGTGCCTGGGTGCAGCTAAGCGGTAAGTAAAGCATTAGAGCTGAGACGCAGACCTGCAAACAGACAGGTTGAGGAAGAGAAACAAGAAAATTAAACCAAAACACTCCTAGTTCATGTTGCTACCTCTACAGTCACTCTGGCAATGCAGCCTATGAAGATACAGAAGTTGGTCTTTGAACACACCAGAAGAGAAGAAATGCATTCAGACAATGCAAGCACCAAACAGAAACAAAAAGCTGGCATTATCCAGAGTTGGACTTGTTTAAAAAGGGTTTAATAAGAAGGCAAGAAGATGAAGACAGAGCTTCAACTGCCCTAAAAACAACATCTTGCATATGCTGCATGTAGCTGCTTGGCCAGCTGTACCCACTATCACCAAGGCAATGCCCAACTTCCAACAGGGAATGAAAAGGTGGAAAGATAAAGACCAGATCCTGCACACCAGCCAGAGTAAGGTTGCTGGAAAAAGCAAACCAACGAAGCCCTGCTGTTCTGCAAGTGGCCATGGATGGCTAACAGCTCAGGCTTAGAAAGTCTTTCTGCAAACATCTCCAGAGGGTCCGTGGAGGAGGGTTGAGCGCAGGTTCCCACAGAGCAGACCTGCTCTGCAGATGCTGCACCACGAGCAGCCAGGTGCCACCTCGGCAGCTGCAGAGACCAAAGCAGGTGTTTGCTCCTCTAACTCACGCCGCCGGCAAACAACTTTGTTAGAAGAAATCATTTAAAACTCAAACTCCGCTCTGAAAACAGCAAACACCATTATCTGGAGCTCTCGTTTGAACTTAATCCAAGGTGAGAGGTGTCCACCAGGACGGTACCTCCCAAGCATGGTGCTGGGACATGTCTGAGGGTAGTTTTGGTGCCACCCATCAAAGCACTGTTGACCATGCCTTAACCTACTGGGGACAACTCCAAATCCCCTTGCAGAGCTGATAAATGAACTGCCCTGACCCCACAACAGGGTGCGATGGCAAATGGCTCAGTAAATTACAGCATTGCATGGAGCGTGCTTCCTCCAGCTCTTCAGTCTCCCCTTCTCCCATCTATACGCTGATTTTCTAGACTATTTTTTTCTTCTGGCCTTGCCTAATGAACTGCTGAATCGGTTTGACACCTCCAAGCCATGACAGATGGCTCCACACATTGCCGCTAATGTGCTGGAAACCACCGATGGATGCCGCTTGCTGCCTGAACCCAGCACGCAGCGATGGGGGAGCTTTACCGGAGTGGTTTACATTTCAATGGGTTTGTGCCTTTTTCCACTATTTATATCGTAAGTGTGATCAGATGAGAGAAAGAATAAAAAAAAAACCAAAACTATTTCCACAGTCCATTACATCACCTTTTCCTCTTGGAAAACTTTGTAACTTCATATATATTTATGCATACGGCCCCACACATGCTGTACCATCTCTTTACGAGAGCAGAATATTCTCATCATGTATATTAAAGGATAATCTATAGGAAAAATATGCTACTGGAGAGAAATTTCTGCTGGAGGCTTCCTCTGCCTTCTATTAAGAGCCCTTTGGAGAAAGCTGCAAGTGGCTGAAAGGCAGAGGGATCATTTAATGCCCTAAATTATAAAATCTGCAATTAAGTCCGTGAGCAATGTTCCTCTTCAAGGCAACGAGCATCTGGGAGACCAGGTGATGCTCATGGAAAACTTCCACCCATTCGAGGGGACAAAATGGAAGCAGCATTTTTCCACAAACTGGGAAGTGACATGTGCACGTTCATTTCATCAACCTGCTTCCACAACCATACAGAATAACGTGCCCAAGAGGTTATACAGCAAGTTTGGACCCCAGTCATTTCAAATAATAATGCCTACCTCCATCAAGGCAGAAGAGAAAATTGTGTGAACTCAGGTTGACCTTAAAGAAACCCCTTAACCTAAAAATATAAAAGACAAACTGTTTCCACTGAGAGCTGCTATATAAAACCACTCTCAATAAAAGCACCGGACTCCTTTCAAACTAACCTCAAACATGAAGCAAATTCCAGCCTGCTATTTTCCTCTGGCACCCTGGAATGTACACCTCAAGGACAGAACTGGCTGTTCAAATTAGCTCCTACTCCTGCAGAAGCGATTGTTTTCAAACACTTTTGAAAAGCAGATCTGCACAGGGTGTGCATTCCAGGGAGGATTCCCTCCCTCCTCCAGATTTTAAACATTAAGAGGAGCAGAGCAATAACAGACTTTGTACGCTTCGGTTCCAAGTTGCCACAAAAAAGAAGAAAAGATGCATTATATTTTTTCGTTGTTTTTTTCTTTATAGTGTATTCACAACAACTTAATACCACATAGAGTCATAAAATCATAGAATCATTTAGGTTGGAAAAGACCTTTTAAGATCATCGAGTCCAACCACAGATGCCTCTGACCTTGGACTGGATGTTGCAGAGGCCAATAACTGGTTTAGCTGAGAACAAGTCAAGCCATTTGCAGAAAGACTCAACTTTCATGAGTGGCTTTGTGCTCTGAGTCAGCGTGTGAGGACTATTTCTGGTTACGGGGCACACCCGACAAGACTATCTACTCAGGTTCCCTTAATCTTTGAAACAAAAGATTCCTATCTACCATCACTGTCATTCCTGATTACCACATCATTTCCCCATCAGCCCTCATGTCAGCAACCAAATTAAGGTATTACACTCTGGAACATTTAATGTGATTAGACTGGAGGAGTATTTACTCTTCCACTTGGGCAGATGCGACTGCTGTGAACAGGAGGATGGGGAGATGCCAAGTGAGTCTCGGCGTGGTACACACCTATTGCTCCTTCTCTGTCTGGCTGGCTGACACCACGTAATACAAAAGCTAGACCTTTTTTTTTATGATATTCAGCATATCAGGGTGCTCCAGCCCATGCTCAAAACATACACACGCTTTAAATAAAATTCAAAGACACATGCATCCACCCAGGACAACCTGAATTTCCAACTCCAGGAACTCCCAGCCCCACCCAGCCCAGCACCCACCGGGGGAGACAGAACCAGACAGTTCATGGGAAGCTACAAAAAAAAAAAAAAAAAATCACAGAAATTAAACAAATCTGTTGCTCACAAGAGACCTCATCCCAAATGACACAAAACTCCCAACTACACACCAGAAACGAAAGGTCTGCAACCTCTATGTCTGATCCAACCAAGCCACGGCCCAAACTTTGACTGGCCAACTACCACAGCTGAGCAATTAATCAAAGACGACAAGAACCGAGTCACAGAGCTAAATTACCCAATTTAATGAACTCAGGATTTGCTCAAGCAAGATGAAGGCGACTTGGTGACGCACAGAATCCAACCGTCTCCATCCCAACAGATTACCCAGTAAGGACAAGTTGGGTCAACAAAGTTGGGCCAGCTCACGTCTAGTATTACAGTATTTATTTATTTTTTTTGTACCTCAGAGCTGGTCCACAGCTCTTAAAACTGTGAATATATTCTTACAGCTGAATTCTCAAACTTCAGTCAAAGTAACTCAGACATCTCCTGAAAACCTTCTTCCCCATGACAGAGCTGTTTCTCGAGCAACGTGAGTGGGTATCAGGGAACAAACATCAGGATCTCCCCATCACTCCTCCATCAGACCTTTCCAAATTCATGGCATGCGCTGCTTTTCCCAGGGACCTCCCCTCCAAATTGCAGCATTTCTGGTACTCGCTTGGCTCCAAAGCATGAAAATTCTTTAAGCAAGTAAAAAGTTCACCCCCGCCCTCTGCAAAGAGTCCGAACTGCTCTAGAGAAGGAAAAATGTGGATGCTTCTCCTCTCCGACGGGATCAATGAGGGACTTGAGGCCTGGAATAGGAGGACATAAAACTCTACCCATTTTCTGCAGCGTGCGGTTGCTCCATAGCGACAGCTACGTAACCCCATTTAACCGTAGCGCTCCTACAGCACAAAGCACAAAAAAAGAGGATTCCCAAGCGCTCCAACATCCCGAATCGCACCAAGCAAGAGGCACAAGCTCAGCAACGAAGAGTTAAGAATAAATTTGGTGCTTCGCTCTTCTGCAGCACGAGCTTCCAGCCACGACTATTTTTTTTCAGTCCTTTCTTTGCAGCAATCTAAAAGGATGATGCAGCTCCCTGAAGCCGACTTTAATGGATCCGTTCAAGCAACAGCCTCGCTCTGCAATTATCATGCCTATCCGGTCCAACTAATGTGCTTGTTTACACTATCTGGCAAACTCCAGATCGAGTGTCATTTCATCACCGGGATTCTTTTGCCTAAGCCAAGACCAACAGACCATGGTGGTAATTTAAACGCTGAAAGCATGCACAGTATCGATCCGCGAGACTTGACGCCAGCTAGCTGTTACATGGAAATACATCCCCCAGGGAACTGCCTTCGGCAGGGCCTGATAGAGAAGGAGAATTTAAATGAATGAAGGAGAAGGCGGCTGGAGAGATTAATATGCATGAGCACATGACCTGAATAAATGCTGTACTTCGTGCGGTTTGTTAGATTTGTTAGAAAGAGCGAGGGATTATCCAAGAGAACCATGTGAAAACACATCGTAAGCTGGTGATGGGTCTCTGCAGCAGAAACCTGTCTGGCATCTCGAAACAGCCCCACCGATGCAGACACGGTGTCTAAGAACGCGTTAAAGCATCCAGTAATAACAGGCGCTAAATGAACAGATGACAGTTAAATATAATAAACACTGTCTGGAGTCATACGCCTCCCTTCCCCTCGCCTCTCTTCCTGCACTTTTGGGGTTGACCTGTTTGCAAGCACAGGAAGATGTAGCCCACGGTGGAAACCACCCCACTCCTTACCCCTGCAAGAAGCAGCCAGACATTTCTGCTTTTCGGTGTGGAAAAGTCAAAGGTTCAAAACCTTTACAAAACACATGGTTTTTTGACAAGAGGGGCATCAGCCACCCTCCCTGTGTGCGTTGGAAGGGCCTCCTGCAGAAGGCTTTGGTGATACGTGGTCTGAAAGGCGTTCACATCTTGTCATTAGCAATTCAAAGGGAGTGGGAGGCAGAGGAGAAGACTTCATCGTTCTTCCATCGCTTAACCTCAACTGAGCCAAGTGAGATGCACGTTTTCTGCTTGGGCCCGTCAGAAGCCATAGGGATGCCACAACCGTTTCCAGAGGAAAGCTCATCTCCGCTGGAACCTCAACAGCCCTTGGAGATATGTCAACCCCTCCCACTGGAGAAAGGGTCGAGCCTGCGAAACGGAGTTCAGCCACTCGGCTTCACCTCATCTCAGGCGTTACTGCAAGCAACATGTGATGCACCGTGCACCGTTACAGAGCACAAGCACACTCTCCTGCAACGCAGAAACTCCTCGGTGGGCCACTTCCATTGCCACACACACCGATGTATTGTTCCTCTCGCCCTCATTTACTCTCCTCTGCATTACCTGGACAGTCCTGAAAGTTCCGGAGGTCCTCCTGGTCCAGAAGGAACCTGTCCTCACTTTGTTCAGTCTTCATGCCTGCTCTTAGGTCCAGGTGCAAAATCTGTGTGTGTGTTAGGCTGGTTTAACCTTCAGCCAGATCCTCCAACAAGCCCCACAGCAGAAAACTGCCACTCTGCGCTGGTGGTCAGACCACCTCAATCTTTACCAATTAAAGACCATTAGCCTAATTGCTCTCTTCCTCCCTATGTATCGTAGGACACAGAGCCTTCTTAGCACTCTGCTGAGCTCACATACCATCTTGGAAGTCACACACTGTTGTTTTGGATACATATAAAAATAGGCAATAATAAGGGTATTTATTCTAATATTTAGTCAGAATTGCACAACGGATTTCTAATGCTTGTTAAATCTCTGATGCTTTGGTGAAGTTTGTTATGTTTCTAGGATTAAGTGTTCGTTTTACTAATGGGCAGGAATGCAAAGTCAACCTGAAAGCCAGAAAGTCAACCGAAGATATTTCTGGTTTGTTCACTTTAACACTGGGCGTGAAGAATCATAGAATCATTTAGGCTGGAAAAGACACTTAAGATCATCAAGTCCAACTGTTAACCTAACACTGCCAAGTCCACCACTAAACCATGTCCCTAAGCGCCACAGCTACACATCTTTTAAATACCTCCAGGCATGGTGACTCAACCACTTCCCTGGGCAGCCTGTTCCAGTGCTTGACAACCCTTTCGGTGGAGAAATTTTTCCTAATATCCAATCTAAACCTCCCCTGGTGCAACTGGAGGCCATTTCCTCTCATCCTCCAAAAGAAATGCCATTTGGAGATCATGTTCCCAACTTCTGGCTCCCTGAAATTGCACAGGTACATTTAAGGACAGAAGCTGAAACTGCATTAGCACATAGACCTGGAACACGACCAGCCATGGGCTAGAACAAAACCCACCTCATCTTCCATTACTTCTACTAGTAGCAGAGCTGTTACGTCAAAGCTCGATTTTGTCACAACAACAGATGTTGACGTACATCTAATAAACCAACCATCAGTCACACAAAGCAGTTCAGGTCCTAAAGAGAGGTATCTGGTGCCATTTTAGGCACCTAAGGGCATCCACCAGCTGCTACTCCAGCAAGGCACAAGTCTCTTGAATGCCTGTGTCCTATCTACCTGTCTCTTGTGGACGTCTAGGATACCTCTGGGCTTCTACGACAGCAGCCGACATCCACATTTAGACACCTGTACCACTCCCTTCCTATTCTCGAGGAAAACTGCACTGAAACACTGAAGCACTGATTTAGAGCAAGAGCACAAAACTTCCCGCCATCGTCAGATCAATCTGTAAACTCTCCTAATAGAACCAACCTAGAAAATAACCCATTTATACATCTAACAGCAACAACTATTGCGTTGTGTTTAAAAACAAACACGCGAGCCCTGGAATCAACAGAACCTATAGGAATGCAAATTGCTCTTTTTATCATGGGATGGGGGGGAACTAATAGAAAAGTTGAAATGAATCATACTGTAATGTTCCTTGCTATATAGTGCCACCTTGCTGTCAATTCATCAATAAAAATGACAACTGCGAAGGACCGATGCTTTTGTGCAAGATGCGCAGTACGTTAACCTCAAGTGACCGAGCTTCATGAAGGAATCGTCGGCTGAAATATAATATTAAAGTCATCTTAAAACACAATCCTGAGATTCCGACTCTCAACTTATTTGGAGGCCACATCTCCTCTCTGCTGGTTTCTTCTAAAGCTCCAGTACCACTGCACCTGCTCTCCACTGCTTCGGCTTGAAGCACGAAGAGGTCAAGTTCCCTCTCTTCTGTCTTCTCTCCTTCATAGGGCTCTTACACATCAGAGTCACCTGCCTTTCCTCACAAACCTTATCTCATTTATTAACCTCTTAATCCACGTGTACGGCACTACATAAATGCTAGTCAATATGTGTACTCTTTATATAAAATGGAAAAAATCAATGGGAGAGTCTGACAACAGACTGCTGTGGGACCAGCTGTCTAAGAGGCAATTAATAGATCATTCCTGAAGGATACGGGGTACCGAAGGCTTCTCAAACAACCGCCTTGCAACTGAAGTCACCTTGATGGATAAAAGCACCAGCGGTCCTGTCTTGCGTACTTTCCCCAGATGTTCATCACGCCACTTGTGGCTTTTTGATTTGCGCATGTTATTTCAGAAAGCTGACTGCTTGACTGGCAAAATATCACAACAGGCTTTCCAAGAGCTAACGTTTCCTTGCTCTGAAATGACAACCCAGCGATCCGGCTGCACTTGAGAGATCCCAAGGAGAAGAATTACACAGATGCATTGGGATACTGTTCCCTACGGCTTCAAAGACAAGACTGCTCTACAAAACTGACTTTACCACCCACCGAGGTCCAGCTGACGCGTTCCAGGGAGACCCAGCAGCTGAGCTGAGCCACTCTTCACTTTCACAGCAGCAACAGGAACACTCAGGGGAAAAAAAAAAAAATAAAAAACCCCATGTTTGCACAAGGTGAAGCTAGGATGTCATGAAAAGCAGCTCCATAAAGGCTTCTTTATGGACGGCTCTTCCTCGCCGGCTCGAGAGTGACAGCTCCCAAGCACGCACAGATCGCTGGAGCGGATTCGGTTTCAGAGGCGGGGATGTTGAGGTGAAGGGCAACCACCTCTGGCCCTCTCTATTCCCCATCAATCCTGCCTCAATCAGCAGGTTAAAGGTGAAAGTGGGCCTTATAACTCCAGCGGTGTCCGTTTGCCCGGTTGGATGACTGTCTCACAGCCTCCTACAATTAGAGGGCACAGCGGGGAGGAGATCTCTCCTCCCACTAGCACAGGCCAGCTCCTGCTGTTCATGTCCCGCGGCAGACGCCTGAAGTAACAGCAACCTGCTCCAGGGTGGATGGACCATGAGCAGCCAGAGCTGAGGGTGCTCAGGAGGAGGCACGGTCTACAGTTGAGTCTTCGAGGAATAAAACCCAACTAAAACGTGTTCCTGTTCCAGTGCAAGGTCCCCTTTTGCTGAGGTTCTTCACGGAGTCCCGTCTGAGAGGCTGTACTGCTTGTTTTACCATAAAATACACATGAAAACAAGAGAAAGGAATAATAAGAGATCGCATAATGTTTTACTGAATCGCTCTCAGCACGCAGCCTTGGAAAGAAAAATGTAATTTCTGTGTTAACTTCAGCAGATGGACGCAGCAGCATGGGGTGTACGGGACCAAACCCCAGACCCGGGGTGGCCACAGCGCGAAAAGCCCAGTCGTTCCCGAGGAAACCTCAAGGGTCAGCCCAAAGCACTGACTCAGGTGAGAACAAGTATCTCCCACCTCACTATCTTCTGATTTCAACATCTAAAGAAGGCCGGTGCACTGTTTAGATGACAACTCCAGGAATTTAACGCCCAGCCACGAGGTAGAAAAGTCTATTCCTCGCTTTCAAATTCCTCATTTCCTCCCTTTATTTCTTTTGTCTAGCCCAAAAATCTCCAAAGGAAAGAGGATTTGATTGTTTGTTTGTTTTTATTGTTCCAGTCTGTAAAGTGTCGACAGGCTCCACAATTTCCATTGCCATGCCCTAACGAAAAAAACCCAGGCAGCGCTCTCCGTGTAAGACAAGCGCTAACAGAATATGTTTGCACTCTTAATTTTTTTTGTTTGAAGGCTCCGGGGAGCATCCAGGCACTTTTAATCCCTCACCATGCCAATACATCCTTCCTGGATCAAGAGTGATGGATTGTGACCGAGTCCGAGCAGCTGAATGGACTAGGGATCGGTGTGATTTTAATATAACTGAACTACAAAAGGCTATGTTTAAAGTAACACTAAGAGTAGCTTAAGCCCACCAAAGCAAGAAAAATCAGAGTTAAGGCTCTAAATCTGCTCTGAGCTCATGTCTTTGCGTGTCTTTCCCTCTCCCCATGCCCTTTCTGCAGAGCACAGCGAGCAGCAGCTTGGATTTTCAGCACAAACTTTGAAGCATCCTTCCTTTGTGAGTCAGACAGTTAACACTGATTTAAAAATAAATAAACTACTTAATGTGCCCTTTTCAAATACTGTTGGTTTTTGGGCACTAAAAAAAACCGTACCCTGAGCCTAACAAGCAAAAAACACAGTGGTTTGGCCAAGACCCTGGAATGTCCTTCCTGGTGCACTGGGTTAGCCGCAGCCCGAGGGATTCCTCCACGGCTCCCTGGGCAATGCCTGCTGACAATCCATGTCTGAACACATCTCCATGGGCATTCGCATAAAGATGCATCGGAGTGAAGAAAAAAATGCCTCTCTGTCATCTGTGATGGGTCTCCAACATGAAGCACCTTTCCCGATGAGTACCCTGGGTAGGTTGAACACCACCAGAGGTGCAGGATGCCTGGAAGAGCATGTCCATGCATTGGAGTCCAGCCTGACCTTTAGGAGGTTCCAACACAGCTTGCAAACCATCTCTTGCTACTTCTTAGACGCGTCATAACTGCTCTGAGACAGCTTTTAATCCAGGTCCAAATGGTTTCCAGAAAAGAGAAAGCACCTTGCTCTGATGTTACCAACAGGGGTTAAAATGGATGGCGCTAACGCCAAGGCAGAAGGATCAGGCGATACTAAGAGCACGAAATAAGGCAAAAAAGGCCCCTCATTAAACATCTGCGGAGTTTTGTTTGGTAATTTTGGCTGTTTTTTAAAGTCATTCCCTCCATCTTATCTTCCTGTTTCTTCACCTCTTCCAAGTTTCCTAGGGAGACACAGGGTGGGAGACAGACGGATGGAGACACCTAAACACCTTGACTAATGGAAATCGAAAGGGCTTTTGAAGCACAAGGGGTGACATGGAAATAGGTCCCACATCCTCATGTCATCTCCAGATGTTGAGAGCCCTGGGCACACCTTGTTCACAGGTGAAACAGGTACCGTGTTCTCACCATAGCAGGTTTCTAACCTGAACTGCAGGGTATGGCCAACTCCACTTTCCAAAGAGTAGACGACTCATACAATATGAGTACATGAAACTCATAAGGTTTTAAATGGGCCTTAATAAATCTGTAACTTTACACAAACTGTTATTTTCCACCGAGTGATTACAGTAAACATTTTCAAAGGTAATTCCATTCCAAATGTGGATTTAGAAAACAAATCAAGCCATTTCTTGAGAGAGAAAGCTAATGTACAAGTCTTTTTTTTGTTAACAAAATTATTGTATTACCCCATGCAGATAACTTTTGAGAGGAAACTCAGCATGATGCTGCAGTGGCCCAGACACCACTGAGGTCCACCATAAATTAACACCAGACTACAGCTTTGAAATCGGTTTCCCCAGGCAATCTGGCATTTAGAAAAACCAGCATAATTTGGGTCTATGAAAGTAGAGAGGTGTGACAGAGGATGAAGGCGATAATATCTCCCCTTCTGGGAAGCTGATGTGGCTACGGCTTCTGGATGCCTAGAAAAGCATCTATCACATTCAGGGGTGTTAGGAAACAAAATACCATTTAATTGGCAGTAATGTCTTCGGCTGTAAGTCAGACGCATTTGGATTGCCTTTTCTGGTCTCCATCATCTGTTTAGACTCTTCAGGTCTTCGTGTTTGCACAAGACTCAACAAAATGGGCAGTTATTAGTTGGCCTGTAGGCACTACCGTAATGAATGATTAATAATGGTGGATGCATTATCCAAAAGATACCAATCAGTGGAAGGAACTCGGAGAGGAGCAACAAAAGTAATTAACAGCCTGGAGATACGATCTTAACAACAAAACCCTATATTAAGGGTAATGATAAAACTAGCTCAAACCCATCATTGCTGGGTAATTAAGAATTAAGGCTGCAACTGGAACATGTGTCTTCACACCTTTTGTTTCCTTAGAGCACAAGAAGATGACATTTGCAATGAAAGATTAATAGAATTCAACATTTCGCTTGACACCGCTTGGGAGGCAGCTGCAGGCAGGGAGCGCAGGACCGCTCTCAAGAGCCAGCGAAGGGCTTCAGATCGCTGAGCTGGAGAGGAGAATGTGGCAGAGGCCATGTAGCAACGGTTAAATAATTAAAGCAAGCACTATTAAACAAGGACAGAACACAGGGTAAACACAGGAGTAAAGGGATGCAGTTAAAAGGAGAGGAGAGAATGTAAGTTAAGTGAGATGTAGAATGTAAACGTTGTCTTCCTATGGTAAAAGTCCCCTTGCAAAGGGCATTAAACACTAAAGATGAGCAGAAACCAAAACGTACAAGAGTGCTTCTCAAAGAAAAATAGTGTCTAGATCCCCCATGTTGCAGCCTTTGGCCAGAGCAGTGCAACGGGCATTTGGGGGAACCAGCTGAGCTGCGAGGCCAAGATGGGCAAGGTAGGGGGCCAGGGGGATGGCAGTCTACCGAACAATTTGGAGATGGAAAATAGCAACTGGCAAGGAAGTAGATGAGCTGAAACCCATGAGTCACCTTTTCATCTCCGCCTTACTGCATCCAAGGATTAACACGGCAGCTACCTGTCTGCAACTTTCTTATGACAGAAACTTGTGCTTCAAAGATGCAAGCAAGTACATGTGAAGAGGAGACATCTCGTCGAGATAGTTAACTTAATTGATCGTCCCTCTAATACGATTTTCAACTTCCGTTGCATCTACCAGCAAAACAAGCGGGGAAAAATAAGCCAAACCAGTTTCACATCTAACGAGCCTCTCTCCACGCCACTGCACGCTCATGGCACTGGCAGTCCCTCTCTCAGCAGGCTCAGGACTGGCTCCGAGGCTCCCCCAACGTCTTGTTTTCACACTGCTCCTCAGATACCTCATTAGACTTGCAGGGCAAGGAAAACCACATTTAACTGCAAAATATAAAAACAGGTTATAAAAAACAAGCCAGGACTTCCTGCCTGGTGGGAACAACCCGCATGCCGTCCTGGATGCTGCCTCGGAGCTCTAGGGGGGACTGTCTCCACCTTCCTACCATCGAACTGCTTCAGGTAACCGAGAAGAGAGGTGGCCAGAAGCCTTGCAGTGTCATGTCAAGGCACAGACCCATGGGGCCTTGGCCCTTCAGCCCAAATTTGCAAGGGCTTCCCCTTGGCCACTCTGCCTGGGGCTGGGTATGGAAGCCCTGGACTACATGGTAGCAGTAGAAGACAGAGCTACATCTCACTTGATGCAGGCTCACCTTGCACAAGTTCAAGCCTCCAAGTGCCTTTAAAGCAGCCAACAACCAAGTCAGATGGAGTTTTAAAAACCCTATCGATCATCTGATGTTTTGATAAGAAGTTAAGCTGGATATCCACGAATTATCGTATCTCAACGTAACCTCAGTTTGCTGTTCCCTACAACGGAGCAGGTGGTTCCTTAAAACCAAGCATAGAACCAAGAAATCCAGGTTTCCCCATGGGTCTCTCTCAAGGCTGAGTCTAAGGGATGAGTTCACACTGCAGCTTTTCTCCTCTATCTCGGCTCATATTTTCAGAAAAATGTGTAGGGCTGTTACACCTTTGAAGCCCACCAACCAAATACGGCCAAAACGGGCCAGAAGGTTCAGAAGCCATTGGCGGAAATTAAGATGGACACAAAGGCAGAACAACTGCGCATTTCATACGACTAAAAGCTCCTGCCTAACTTTGTATTTTGTCTTCTAAATGAAAAAAAAAAAAACCAACCCAGTAACTATGCAAACAATGCAGAAGAGATAGGAAACCTGTCTGAAGGGAAGAACAGGGCACAGAGCAGGGATGGAAAGGAATTGTGTTTCTGAAGGGAACACTCTTTTATTAAGCATCTCTATCAGAGGTAATAGGGAAAAATTAATGCATCAGAGGGAGACCTCTCATTACCCAGCTGGCTGGCATCCAACACGAACCCACAATAACCACAACTGGCTTTCGAACACAGTAAAAAGACGCACAAAATGTTTGCTGTTGGACAAGCGGTAAGCAGAAGAGCTGTTCCACGCCCAACGATAGCGCTTGCCTGTCTTAACCTCACTGATGGGGTCTGAAGAGCTGATGCTCAAATTCATAACTACCGACAAGTTACAACCGTAAAGTAAAACACAAAAATGATGCAGCAGAAGAGTGGAACCTCCCTGTCCTCATCCCTTGCACGTCCGTGTGCCTCCAACAAGACGGGCTGCTGCCTGCCTTTCTCTAAATCTCCCTCGATGCTGAAGTTTGCACTTGCAGAGGAAATTCAACACACAGGATTTATAATTCTCTGGACAGACGGAGAGGCCTAGAGTAAGGAGCTCTAATCCATCGAGTACGTTCCCTCGCTAGAGCCCAGAGTGAAATTCTTCGAGTGCTGGAGACAGATTTTCCTTGGCGGGCGGCCACGAGTGTCGATCTGGCTTCTAGGAGAGATCAGCATGGCTGTGGATTGCAGCGACTTCACAGACAAACATAAAACCTTCCTCTTCAACTAACTTTCTTATAATAAACCCATGAAAATGAAAAGCTAAAACATTTCCAGCTGGCCAGAAGCTGCGGAGAGAACAGTGAACTTATTGCATGTGCAGGCTCGGGGCTGATTTGAAAGCTCCTGGAGATCTTCAGTGGTATTTGGACAGAAGCGCCTAAGTCACTTTTGAAAGAAAGACACAGAAGACTAAATTATTTAGGCGCCTTTCATATTTTAGCAAGGTTATTTATGGAACTAAATTTATTTCAGATTTCTAACATATAGCACTGAGTGCTTAAGAGCAAAGTTTAAACTTTAAGGGGAAAAAGTAACTATTGCTTCCTTGTAAAGCCTTAAGTATTTGAGTATCACTGTCAGACCCTTGTTATAAAAGGGCTCTTACAGAAGGATTTGAGATGCAACTTGGTTTACTTTATCACTTCATTAAAGGTATTTGTGGATTCAGAATTGTCCCAGGATGGGAAGAATAGTCCCTTTTTAAATTACTGTCTGTTCAGAATAGCAATTTTGATTCTCTGGGCTTGACTCTTTTCCTCTTTACCAGACGCTGATGGAATTGCTCCCAATTTCCTTGAGCGCGAGGGGAAAATCAGGCTTTCAATGTGCAGAGGGATCTTACACTTGAGTCTGCTGCACTGAAGAAGGAGGAACTCTGCTGCTCCTAGACAATGACATTTTTATAGGGCTTATTTTCCACTACAAGGATCTGTATTCAAGACACAAACCAAATCACTACATTTTTCTACCATTTTATATTCTATTGTACTAAGAATTATTTTTGATCATTCCCTTAAACTTAATCATCCCACATTACTTTGAAAGTTTTCTCTCATCTCCAATTGCTCTGTAACAGCTAGTACTGAAATATATTGGGAAGGGAGGGGGAAATCTCTTTAATCTCCCTACTTACTTGGTGCATTTTTTGCCCAGTCATTTTTCCTCCCTACGTAACCAAGCCAGACTGCTTCTGCCTGCTCGTGCAAAGCCAGGTTAATTGACAGGACGGCTCCAAGGTAAGTATAAACCTACCTGAAATATAAACCTGAAATTACTTTTAACATTTTGAGAAGCCTGTCTGCATTTCAGGTTGGAAACACCCTTTCACCAGCTACGCCGGCACTCCTTCCCGGGCGAAGGAAAACAGCCAGAAACACAAACACTTTCAGGTGGTACCTTTTTCCCTGTTCACAGCTTTAAGTCAATATTGTGTTAACATTTAGCAGCTCAAAAGAGAAAGAACGCAATGCCCAAAAAGAAGACATTAAAAACAAGTTGAAGAACAAATTAAAGACCTCTCTTTGTTGTACCTTCATCCATCCACCCTTCCAGCTATCCCTTGCTCCCAGGCCCTGCAGCTGGAGCTGCAGTCCAACAAGAAGCACCACAGCGGTGGGAGCATTGGAGCTGTGATGGCCCCAGCGCAGCCAACGGAGCTTCACACAGATGGAATTTGGTGACACGTTACGTGTCACGGGATTAGGTCATCGACAGGATCAAGGGAGCTGGGAACTATCTCATCTTTGCACGTTATGGCTAATCTCAATAAGCCAGTGATAGGGGGATTCTTCTCTACTTGGAGCAATGAGATGTTGTCCATTATCTGTGCAATCCTTGGCATCAACAAGCATCCCTGTCATCCAGAAGATCTAGGACTGCCTGTCCTCACCTGAAACTCAACAGGCCAGAGCATCTCCCATTTCTCCTTGCAACATTCAGAAAAGCTATTATTTTTAAATGCAAGAAAAAAAGTTGGGACTACCTTCCAAAACAAAGAAGAAAATGCCGTGTACAAAGACGACCGTTTGACAGAGGAGGAAGAATTGTAGAGGGCTACTGTTCAGCTTTCTCCTCGCCCGAGCTGAATTCATTTGGCTGCGTTTTGCACTTATGAACCGTACAAACATTTCACTGCTAATGCACTGGCTCAGAGCAGCTGAACCTCACCAAGCACTTTTAAGGCATTTCATTCTTCAAACAGCCACAGCTTTCCTCTTCAAAATCCCTGCATTCATGTCTTCGTGCTTGGAAAAGGACCAAAGCCTCCACATTTCCTTATACCCAGGAGGTTGCGAGCGCGTTGCGTACTGCAGTCAATAAAGTGCCAAGAAGCTAATGAAGATAAAAGTGTCAATGCATAGCAGTGATAACACACACCTTTCCCATGTAGCTCTTCTGACCATTTTGCAAACAAATTTGGCAGTTACTGGCAGGCCCAAGTCCGAAACGTGAACGCGCGGCACCTCCGTGTTATTAAACTTACTGCTGCTCCGCAGAAGTGTCATGGCATGACAGATTGCTCCCTGCACGTCAATTGGATTCAGAGAAGTTCTCAAACCCTTATGGGTTAAAAGCAGCTCCAGCATGAATCAGAGTCCCAGTGGTAAGGAGATCATCGATACAAGGGATTATGCAGATTTAAGAAATACCCTCGGCACCCGAAAGTTTTCAGAATGCAAACTACGTCAACCCTGAAAACAAGAGGCACTGCATCATGATGGCAGGAGGGACAAAGCCAGGGGGGTTTAACAGACAAAAAAAGATTGTTTTAATAGGAGAGAAGCATCAGTCATTGAGTCTTACTTCATTCAGACTTTCTATCCAACCCATCCATCTTCAGTGCCAAGAGATGACAGGACCACCTCACTTTTTCCCCCCAGCCTAGTATATCAATAATGCCCATTTCTACCCCAAACAAATGACTCGCTGGAATGGCCCTTTTCCCTAAATTGGCTTGCCAAGCCCCACAAATGCCTCAGTACCTGCTATGGTCAACTTGGCTCTAACGGGGCCCCCTCGAGAGGTGGGCACCGACGGGTGGAGCCTTCCCCAATCATCTTCCCCAACAGCCACTTTGTCATTCATGGCTGGGGACCATCTGCAGAAGAGGGGTCTGGGGAGGGGGGGGGTTGCCGAGCCAAAGACGGACACAAACGGGCGCGCACACAGGCATACCCTCCCCACACAAGCCCGAATGCAAATGCCTTCGCCCTCGCAAAACGCCTCTGTGGGCATTATCTGTGAACAAAAGTCCTCGAGGCGGGCGGTCTCTGCATCACTGCTCTCTCTGTTAGCACCACCTGCTTGGCGTCAGCCGGGAGAGTCGCCGAGTTATCTTTTTGCCGCGTCTGCAGAAGCCAACGGGAGCACAATGGACCCCATCGGCCAGGGTCAGGCATGGCTTTCTTTCTCGCCCCCGTACCACCAGCCCTTTTCACCTCCACCATCTCCAGGACCCCGGAGCGCTCAATAAGGAGGTGGCTTCGAGCGCAGGGAGGAGGAGGGGGGAAATATAGGTCTCTGGCGTAAATCACTGACGCCGTTTCCCCTCCTCTCCCTTTCCTTAAGACCTGATGGTCTTCAGTCACACATCTTAAAAGAAAAACAAAAAACAAAAACACAAAGACTTACTTGTCTCAAGTCGATGAAGGCCAACTGCAGCGTGTCCCCTTGGAACCCAGGCACTGGGCCGGATCTGGCAAACTCTGTGGGAAAGAAAAGAGGATAAAAAGCGCCTTTAACTAACCATGGACAGGGAGATTGGCAGACGGATGACAGGGAAGACAAGAGAGGCTGGGGGAGAGGAGGACCGTGCTTCTAAGGAGTCATGTCTCCCTCCCTTCAGCGTCTTTGTTCGCCCTTCAAAATTCGTGTCATCAAAACACCATTAATTCCACCGTCCTGACAGCAAGGAAACTGTACTAATTCGACCTGAAATTTATTCCCATGAGCCGTACTGGGCTTCAGAGTATTTGTTTTGTGAATGGACAAACAACTCGCCGAGAAGAAAGGGGGGGATGGGGGTGGAAAAGTTTTTCCTCTCAACACAATAAAATCTTCAGCTGTGAAACTCTTTTCAGTTCCGAAAGCTATTTATATTTTAGGGCGCTGAAGGAATTTTCTAATTTCACGCCTGTCACCAAGCTCCATAAGCATTCATCAAAAAAATATGCCCAGCCGCATCATTAATTATTCGGCAGCAGATTATTTGCATTATCTGGTATGGTGTGCTATTGCCAGCGTACAGTCACCCCAAATGGGAAGAATCACGGCCATTATGTGGCATATTTATTTATGTTGGATGAAGACATCTGACAACTGAATAACATTGGCTTCTAAAGCGAAGAGAATATTTTCAAGGCCACATTTACCACCTTCCAGTGTAATCTGGCCAAAATTTCATACTTAAGTCATTTATTTTTCTTCTAATCCATTATTTAAACCAAGTCTAAAACCACTGAGGGGGACTTGAACAAATCCACGTTAGAGGACCTTAGCTCTTCCATGCCATTTAACAGCTTTTACTTGGTAGCGCTCATGAAGCCAACGACTGCACATATTCAAGTGTGTCTTTTGAAGATAGGCCTGAGGTTGGTCCTGCCCAACTTCACTTAATTTTCACCCTCTCTAGTTACAGAAGTAACGGCCTTATCTCCGCTCTCTGTGCAACTTTTCATCACCGAGAGGACCTAACTTGCGAAGCCGCAACTCAACATCATGAAAGACTCGAGAGGGAGCTTCTGCCTTCGGCTGAATTTTGTTGCTCCTGCAGACCCCGAAGATGCTGCACGCTGGACTGAAATGTTCTCTTGAGATGCAACCGAGCGTGATGGCAGAAAGGAAGAAGGGAGAGAAAATATACACCAACATACAGATTTTTAAGTTACATATGGCCCATTATCGCCCAACTATTCCGGTTTTTACCATACAGGAACCCTCAAAACAGCTCCTGCAGCTCCACAAAGCTGAGGACTAAGGATGGCTTGGCAATAAGGAAGGAGGATTTTGCCTTCTGTCTCCGGGACTACACAGAGGTTCTAAAGGACAAAGCCTGTCCTTTCCTTAAACACTAAGCAGAGTCATTTCATGCCAGACGGTCTTCTCCTTGAATGCTTCTCCTTCCAAAAGTTATCTCATTTTCAAGCAAATGCCACAAAAGAAAGAAAACAAATCATCACAGGCCTATTTTTAAAGACTTCCTCTACCAGCCCAGTCATATGATCAGCCCTCATGGCTCTAACGAGAGCAGACTAATGAATTAGACATCGGGATTCAGCCCTGTTCCTCAACTGCCTTATTTCTGGAAACCAAAGAAGGGTTATTTGTCAGCTTTCTTGCTCCACCTTCCATTAAAATCTTGAGATGGAGAACATCCTTCAATACAGACACAGGTACCTCCAGGGGCACAGTGGCCAGTTTTCAGACATCCACGACTTTGCTTTTTAATATTTTCAGATGCCAGAAGAGCTCTAAGATTGAAACGATCGCTCATCTTTGCAGTGATCAGTCAAGTGACAACTGCCACAGGACAACAGCAAACACGGCTGTAAAAGCATTACTTTTATCCAACGTTACTACTAGAAACAAATAATAAAAAATAAAAAGAGAAAGTATGTACATGACTGTTCACATTTAGATTTTGAAGAGGAAAAGCATGAATCAAAGCCAGGAGAAACCATCTATGGTTGTGCCTACAGACTTTGCCACTTTTGCCCAGGACGGGACTGGACAGAGGTCGGAGCTGCTCAGCTTCCAGCCAGTTTCACTGACCAATGCTGCAATATTCAGGCTGCATATACTCCAAAGTGAGTTTACATTTAACCTTCAAAAACTGTTTTAATTAATTCTAACTGTAAAGGCATTTTAATGTACGTTTGCTATAAAATTTGACTGCAGCTTGCCTGAGCCAGCACACACACGCAAGGGAGGACTAACAAGGGAGGACTAACACAAGCTCTCTGACTCTAATTTGCAAGAGATAAATCATCTTTACGCATTCGCTGTACACCCCACTGTCTCATCTGGAAAAATTATCCCAAAAGCCACATCAATCCTAAAACACCCCCACTTTGGAAAAGCACATACCTGAGAAGCTAAAAACTTTGAGATGCGAGAAATAGCGTTCGAGCATCCTCTCGAGGGATAAAACTGCCCTGGGAGGCTCAGAGTCGCAGACGTCCCTGGCTTCAGGTACCCAACAAACTGGCTGAACGCTTACATCCTACCCTCTAAGGATGGGGTCACATCATGTTACTAATTATTTTTGGAGAAACACTGGAAAACAGAAACCCTGAAAGGACTGCAATGAAAGAAAATTTCTATTTTGGATTGAAGGGCTTTGCAGCTGCTAGGAATCTATTTAGAAGCACGCATGGAGTTGTGAAATTTAAGATCTTCCCGAAAGCATGAATTTCAAAACCTCATGAGAAAATGCCTGTGACTGGGCCTTGAATGTTTTCACAAGACTCATGAATTTATCACTACTGTCGTGAACAACCCAAGACAGATTTCATCCCAAGACATGGTTGCTCGTTAGCAGCTCACCTTTAGCTGCCTCTTACTAAGGAACCGTATGGGAGGAAGGCTGGGAGAGTTATGGAGTGACACTGCCCTTTAACACTGCACATTACAACAACGGTAGCACGGTGAACCAACATTTGCTTGAACAGCAATTCTCATCAAAAGAACGGATCGGAGTCTCTACTGCATTAACAGTACACCTGACATCCAAGAAGTGAAATGACGTATGAGATCATATTATTTGTATTACAGAAGAAATGAGATCAAGAATACGGCTCGGACGCTAGAAGAAAGCTGCTACAGCACTTGGCTGTAAGGAGCCCGAAGAGGAATGAATGCAATGCTTCACCCCACGGTTGTTATAAAAATAGCCGTACCTTCTGTAATCGTAGGTCACATTTTACATACCAATGCCACAAACCTATTTTGAAGGAGGAATGAACAAAGTCTTAAAGAAAAAAAAGAAACAAAGCAGAGAACAGAGCTTTAGAGGAAAGACACAGCCAGTTCTTCTTGGTTTTAATCTCTTCAACCAGATTTCAGGATAATTTTCTCGGAACAACCAAGCACAGTGCTGGCCTCAGTACTGTCGGATTCGTTTATTGTACCGTCTCCACTACCAAGGCAAGTGGCAAACATAGCAAGCCACCTACAGTACAGCCCCTTGAGCAGAAAATCACAAGAGAATAGAGCAGATCAGTATGCGGCTGTTTGTACAAAGCATTTAGCCAGGCTAAAGGTTTGAGAGACTTGTGTTCAGGCCAAAAAAGTAATGTCTTTGCAAGGTCTACAGGCTTGGGCCACCCAGGGCAGGTCACAGGGGGACTCTAACCTCTCTTCCAAAACATTTCACCGATGAAAGAATCAAGGAACAGGAACCGTTAAGCCCTTTACAATGAACAAAGAATAAAGAGTTCAAACGCACACCAGAAAAGAGACATCCACTGTAAATTAATTATACAGAACGGGGGAATCTCTTTTTGTATACTCTACACGGCTACGCACACAGGGACAGAGTCCTACACATATTGTGCGGTTAAAATGAACACAGCTGGTGACTTCATTCCTCAAAACCATCGTTTTAAGGCTAAGATTTTCTCTGGATTACACGACACCGCCAGAATTCATGACAGCAGACCTGTGAGATCGAGGTTACAGCAGCTCCTGGTGAGGGGAACCTGAACAACCTGCTTGCGGTTGTGTCAGCCAGGAACAAGATTTTGTATTTGGGGAAACAACCATCTCAGTATGCCTCAATGAAGAATGTAGGTCTCAAAGTCATCTTCCTTAGACAAACCCTTGGAAGACTATCTTAGAAAAGCCAAGCGACAGGATCTCTTGCACCTTACCCAGAGGCACAAAATGACACCTTGAGGATACTCAAGCTGAAGAACAAATCCCTGCGTGGACTCTGGAGAAGCTCGCAAGGGAAAAAAGGTGAGAAATGATGGGTAGGAACTGAGGCAAGAGGAACAGAGAGAAGATCCCAATTTCCATATTGAGCTTATACTTCACCCACACCATTCCCACACAGCCCTGCTTTGAAGCTGTTCCCCATTATAGGCCAAATTATCAAAGCTCATTCCCATCTGGGGAATTCCAGAGAGCTGCAGGGAGAGGGAGGAGTTATCCAAAATACACTGAACTGGGTCAGATTAAATAAAAATTTCTACCCCTCTCCGTCATTTGTTCCTCTGATGGAACAAAGATGAGCCTGGAGTCCTGTTATTGCGTAGAAACGGGTGGTCCCAGGGGCCACAATGGTCTGCTGACAAGGCTGAGGAGCACCCACAGCCCCAGAGAGGAACTCCTCACTGATGAACCACTAGATGTTTTCAAGTAGAAGAAAAGGAAGCTCTTCAGAACAAATCGTATGAGATGTGTGCCAAGAAATTTGGTCCCTGCCAATCCATAGGACAGGTTTACAGAATCAAGTTACAGATCTATACAGGTTCCCAAACCCATAACCCAAGATGTACAGTGGATGTCTCTTAGTAGGTACGAAGTTCTCAGCTCCGTTAAAATACTAATACTAGGAAAAGTGGAATGTGCACATCTCACCATTAGCTCATTCGAGCTGCAAAGGTTGACAAGCATCAATAGTATGTGTCCATGATGGGTGGGGGAGGGAAGGTGGGTGCAGAGCTGAGGAACTGTGTGCTCTTAAAATTACTTAAACAAAATTAGGTGTGGACTGAGGCGTCTTCTCTTCCTAGAGTTGCAAAGGACTGTAAGGATGGGTAAATAAATATCAAGGGGTATCCTGGTAACAAAGGAGAACACAGGAAAGTGTTGGAGATGGAGGATATCCAAAATGTTTTAGCAGACAATAGAGGTTGGAGACGAGGACAGGAGAGGCTGAGATGACACCGTGGGATTAGCAACAGGTTTACAAAGGAGACAGAAGAGAAGGAGGACATAGATAGAAATACTAAAGCTAAAACGCTGAAGGAGACAAGGTGACAGATTATAGGACAGGTGAAGGGAGAACATAAGGCAAAATTCGGGTGATGGTTAGAGATGGCGGAAGCAGGCAGGAGGTCTCCGTTCAGGGGCAAAGTAAAATGGCTGGAGAGAAGTTCATTTCTCTTTGACGTCATGCAAACTCCCAGGATTTGCTCAAGTCAGACTTGCAAAGACCACTTAAGCACTGTGCTAAAGTAGAGAGCGTTGTCCAAATACTTCCCATCAGCATCTAAACAAAAAGGGCACGTTTTTGGTAGCTCATTGATGGGGAGTCATGCGCTTCTCCTCCATGCATATTTATACGCACTAATTCACCAGGCATCGCTTTCTTCACCGCTGCGAGTACTTTGTAACCTCTAAGAAAGGTCAGCTGAGGGAAACGAAGGCAGCACTAAATAAATTAATGATATGCCCAGGGGAACAAATTCAGGGAGAAATAAGGGAGAATAAATCTAAGCGTAGGAAGGTGGCACAGCCGTGGACCAGAGGCTCCCACTTCCATGCCCTCTGTCACTTGGCGCACCAATAATTTACCCTTCTCATTTCAGAAAGCACGTACAGCAGCGCTTGGAAGACAGCTCTGCTGTCAATACAAATCACCCCACTCCATTTTAACAGCAGGAAAAGGCAAAGTTTTGTTTCCCAACGAGGGCTGAGTTTTGACAGGTGAAGAGGTGGGAAGGAAGCGATGTGCTCCTCTCGCCCTCCGAGGGAACGGCGCAGGTCGCAGGCATCGCGAGCAACAGGCAGGCCTGGGCAAAGCACTGGGCAAACAGAGGGTCTGCAAGTTCCCAGGGATGAGCTGAGCTACGTGCTTGTACAGGCATCAGGATCTGCTTGCTCCACGATGAAAAGGTGTTCTTTCAAGCCATCCATGCAGGCAGCTCATGCAAACTGTGCTCAACCTTCTATTTGGGACAGTCTAGGACACTAATGGCTCTTCAATCAACAGGCAGCAGCTTTCTAAGCTGCCAAAATCCATGATCCAGTTCAGTCATGTGCCTGTACGCTAAATACACCCGCACACTCTTGCAGCTCAGTACCCTTTTGCTGTTTTTCTTGCTGCTCAGCCCCGCTCCAGGTTGCCGTGTTCCAGGATGCAGTGCCAATGCATGAGCCCAAGCCAGCCCTACGGAGGAAACGCAAGGGAAGGAGCTGCGTTTATTCCTGATGCGCGCAATAAAGCGTTATCGAGCGCTACGATGAGCTGAAATTTAGGCAAGAAAAGTCACCAGGAGGGAAAACAGGGATGCTGAAAGAGAAGGAGTATCCGAGCGTGCTGCAGGGAAGGAAAGCAGCCTTGCCATGGAGCAGAGCATCCCCAGAGTGAGCCGTGGAGCAGACCTCGGCGAGGCTTCGTCTCAGACGTCCCAGCAGCGGGAGGCAGAGGAATGGCAGTCCCAGTCCGTGGTGAGGGAGCA
This sequence comes from Gymnogyps californianus, assembly GCF_018139145.2. Lineage (NCBI taxonomy): Eukaryota > Metazoa > Chordata > Aves > Accipitriformes > Cathartidae > Gymnogyps > Gymnogyps californianus. The sequence goes on from NC_059474.1 coordinate 1,339,082, forward strand.
GCACCGCGGCGAGTGCCCCAGGGCACGGCAGGTGCCGGAGCCAGCACGGGTGGAAGGTGGCCAGTTTTCCGAGCGAGGCTTGGCTCCGAAACAAAGGTTGGAAACCCCTGGCTTGGAGGACACTGCCTTCAGGCACTGCAAGGCAGGTGGCAAACCAACCCGCTACCTGGTGTGCCTCTTCCCTGCTCTTCCATCAGCTTCATCTGCCACCCATGTACCATCATTGACCGCTGTCACCCCAGCCTGCAAACTCCTACCACTCCAATATTGCAGTGTAAGGAGTTCCTACCAACTGTCCAAACCACAGCCGTGGTCCTTTCACACCATCACAACCCAGGACACACATAATGCAGCTTTGTCCTTCATCATGGGCTAATACGGGTCCCCTCCCCGGCTCTCGCCGTGGGTGAGGAGCTCACACACACATGGTTACCACCAGCTCAGCCAGCACAGAACCACCACCAGCTGCAGTAACACAACCCTACGTAGGAGCCCTCTGTCTCAGGAGGATCTGCAGCTTTTTCTTTTAAACATATATCTTTTCTTTTTAACCATACATCCGAGTGGCACAGAGAGGCACTTGACTGAGGCTGTGAGCCACTAATATAATAAAAAGCTATCAGGTATTGCAAGATTTGAAGAATCATAGAATCATTTAGGCTGGAAACGACCCGTAAGATCATCGAGCCCAACCCTAAACCTAACACCACCAAGTCCACCACTAAACCATGTCCCAAAGTGCCACATCTACACATCTTTTCAATACCTCCAGGCATGGTGACTCAACCGCTTCCCTCGGCAGCCTGTTCCAGTGCTTGACAACCCTTGCAGTGAAGAAATTTTTCCTCATATCCAATCTAAACCTCCCCTGGTGCAACTGGAGGCCGTTTCCTCTTGTCCTATCACTTGTTACTTGGGAGAAGAGACCGACCCCCACCTCGCTACAACCTCCTTTCAGGTAGTTGTAGAGAGCGAGAAGGTCTCCCCTCAGCCTCCTTTTCTCCAGGCTAAACAACCCCACTTCCCTCAGCCGCTCCTCATAAGACTTGTGCTCTAGACCCTTCACCAGCTTCGTTGCCCTTCTCTGGACCCGCTCCAGCACCTCAATGTCTGTCTTGTAGTGCGGGGCCCAAAACTGAACACAGCATTCGAGGTGCTTCAAGAGATCAGCGTCGGTGGCATGGAGGTTTCTCTCCTGATGTGACCTGCTCAATCCTTTCCCTCTGTTCATTGCAACATCCCCTTTTCTCCCCCAAAACACGAGCTTTTGCTGGTGCATTGCGGCAGGATGGATACCAGCAAGCACACGCTGCAATACCCTAAAATCAGGGAGTTCGTCCTCAAAACCGCTGTGCTCACCAGTAGCGCCGCACACGCTAATCCCCGACGGGTTGCAGGTTGGAAGAACGTCAGGCAGCCGTTTGCACGGTGCCAAGCCCGCAGCCTACGCTCGAGGGAGAGGACTCCTCCGGCGTGGTGGGCAAACCCCGGCATCTTACACAAATAACGGGATTTCCGCGTGAGAAAGCCCTCGGAGCCAGATAACGCAGCCAAGAAGGAGGTGGCGAACGGCTGCACCGGGACCCGTATCGGCACGTTTTGGCACACTCGTGTGTCGGGTTGGAGGATTCCTCAAACTGGCGGAGACATCTGTGTTTCTTATTGACTGCCCCCAGGAGTGGGCTGACTGAAAATTGGGAGTTTAATGAAATTTTAAATATAATTTTTACGGCGCTTTTAATTTCTCATAAAGCAGCAGTTAAAAGACTTTAGAGATTATGGAACTGCCTATTTTATGATCTAAGTATTGTAAAAACAATCTGCCTCAACCACTGCTGGAACCGGTTACATAGATGGGAAACACTTTTGTAGGAGCGAGAGCAGCTCCCTTTCTTTTTGGTTTTTCGGTCGTAATCTCCAAATCTGGGTTGTTACATTTGATTCCCACTACCTCTGAGGTACAGGAGATATGAAAAAATTATATATGTACCAGCACCAGAAGGTCCAAAAAAGAGCAGAGCAGGGAACTGGGTAACAAGGCACGTGGCAATTACAAAAAGCACATTGCACACACTGTTAAATCTTGGGTTACAGATGTATTCTGGAAGACAGCAAACCCATTTTAAAAAGCAAATGCCTATTCTGAAAAAAGCATCACCTCCTCTATTTACAGGTTCACAGAAATATTTCTGTTAGGTTTTTTTTTTCCTCTCCAGAGTCGTTTTTTTTCCCTCTTTTCAAGTTGGCTCGTTGGGCCGGAGCCAGAACTCACTCCTAAATTGAGACATAATTAGACGTGTCCTACTGTGTCTTTCTGGGCAATTCATTTAACCTCTATGCCTTATTTCACTTCAGGTTTAAATAAAGAGGTGAGAGAATCTCTCTTGACTGCATAAAAAAAAAGAGCTATGTAAAGGCAAGCAATAAGAACAAGAGTTACAACTAATACCTGGCCAGCAACAGATGTTTTAAAAATTACTTTTGCCCTTCCCTGGACGTCAGCCGTGCCATCCACGCACACACATCTCTGCAAAGCTGCACCAAAAGACTTTCAAACCTCTAACACACACCTTGGGAAACAGCTTTTTGCTGGGGAAAAAAAGAAAAAAGAGGATATCCACCTCAACGGGCAGGACTGGTGCCTTACGCCTCCTCGAGAGCTTTGTCCAGCCGGAGGCTCCAGCCCCGTGGTCTCACCGGGGCGGGAAGGGGACAATGCCACAGGAAAACAGCTCGCATTTTTCCCAGGTTTCTCTCATCACAGGCAACCTAACAGGATTTTTACAACTTTGCAGCTCCACTCTTTCTTGCCTCTTTCGCACCAAAAATGCTGCTGACGTATACGGGACTATTCATATGAACAAAATATGTAAGATTTGGCTCTTAATGTTTATTTAATTTACTATTTCTCCCCAGTCCTCCGAAAGCTTTCTTTTTGAAGGTTATAAAATTAATAAACTGTATATTCAGTGCTTTGAACATGCAAAACAAGCACATTTCTAGGGAGGGGGGATTTATAGTGCAGGCAAGGGGTCCCATCACGACCTCGTGCTTCTCCCGAGCACCATCCGGGCTTGCACGTGCCTGGTTCCAAACCTTAGCCTGACGCAATGGTTCCTGCAGCTATTCCCTTTTTACGCTGATGGGACAGCAAATTATTTATAAATCAGGAAATATTTTATGAAGCCACTAGTCTGGAGAATTAATTTACCGGTGTCTCGTTTTAAGCCTAAGCCACCATCTTTTTCACCTCTACAGTTGTTCTCTATTGCGTATATAAACCCATTTTCTTGTAATGTGTATTATATCTCCTCTAATATAGAGCAAATTACCTGCACCACCTTCAAACCACGCTTAATATACGGCTAAGTCCTTTCATTAATTTGCCTCACCACTCTCTTAACCAGCTTATACCTTTAGCATCCACAAGAGACTTAAACAAAAGGCTAATAAACTCTGGGATCGAAACTCTGAAGCCCCGTTCCCACATCACAGAACTCACTGGAAGTGCTCCAAACAGCTATAAAATCCTATTTTAATACGATAAGTACATGATAAAGCTGCTAAACTAGGTAAGGCTTGGGGGTCTGGGGAGAGGAAGAGGGCTGGAGGCAGAGACACAAAGTCATATATGCAACTGGTATAATAAGGGTGCTGAGATTCGCACCTGTGCTTTCAGGTAAAAGATAAAAAAAACCCAAAAATCCAAACAAAACCCTTTCAAATTGAAACATATTTTCTGAACACACCAGTTCACTCTCGGGATTGGCTTTTCCTAAAATTAAAATCTTGATGCATTGCTTCTCAAAAATAGAACTAAAATTATTCCTGGTGTCAGCAAAGCCACCAGACAAACCCGCAGGGACGAGGGAACGCATTTTTGCTGCCAAAAAGGAAGAAAAAGACTTTGTCTGGGTTTACCGTTCTGGGGGCTGACAGTGATGGATAGGAAGGTTACAGCACCAGCATCCGTCTCCATTCCCCTGCCCGCGACGGCATCTCGGGCCGGGGCTGGGGGGAGTGGGTCGCCTGCCCCGCTGCTCAGGTTGGCGTCACCTGCTCTTGAATGTCTGAGTGCTCCTGGTTTTTGTCTCACAAAACAATTGGAATTTAAGGAACCATGCTTTTAAACCTGATATTAAATGTCATCCGTTTTACTTAGCAACGGGGGCTTTTAGGGAAGAGATGCTGCTTAGTGACCCACGTTACCGATGGGGCGGAAAACTGCAGGGTTACGAGTCTGTTTGCAGCCAAAAGAAAAAGAAGGAAACTATTATTAATGACAAATGCTTCCTATTATTCTCAGCAACATCGCCTGTCCCTCTGCGGACACCAATTGGGAACACAGCTGCTACCAGTGCAGCCCCAAACCGCTGATGGGACACAAATTAGACAGCAAGAATTTAGGGCTCAAGGCGTTTCTGAAAGAAAAATAAGGCATTGCTTGCATTACGACATATGATATAGCTGCAAGTTTAGGATACGATTCATTAAACAGCCTGCTCCCAGGCTACTAAGCCGAGTGCTGGAAATAAGCAAAAGGACATTAAAAAATTAAAATATACTCCCTACAAACACCAAAAATCTTACTGGGTGATCTTTCTCAGAAATAAATTTAATCTCAGTATTGATAGGTGCATCCGAACTTAAAACACGATCAGCGAAACGTTTTGTAAAGGGTGGAAGAATATCTTTTGACAGTGTTAAGTACCAGACAATGATAAAACCAACACAATCGATTTCATTGAGTTAGGAGGGACAGGAAAAGCAAACTCACCGCTATTTAGGCTCCGGTACCATTCGCACCGAGGCCAGGGACTGTTTTGCTGTGGGGTTTAATGGGAGCCGCATCGGGCCAAAGAGCATTTCAGAAGACTGCAGTAAACAGGTTTATCGTGATCTAAACAAGATACATTCCAATCTCCACCTCAACTAAGAAAACCAAAAAGGTGGGTATTTGGAAAAAAAAACTTCCACAAAACGCTTTATCAAAGATTTCCTGAACTCTTCATCAACCCTATCAAGCTCTGCGTTTTCCATAGCCACGGTCGCTAATCCATCCCAATATTAATCCCAATAATAAATCCATCCCCCTCATGAGGGAGAGAGGTTCCTGTGCAGAAACGTGTTCACCCTGCTTTAGCTTAATTATAAAAATAGGAAGGAAAAAAGCTTTTTTTTTTGTGCTATATTTTTTTAACCCTTCTATTGAGTAGGTTAAGAAACAACTTGAGGGAAACCTTAGGATTTCAGAGCTAACGCAAGTGTAAGCTAGATGAACCGAAATGAGCGGGGTTGAGAGCAAAGCCATGGTGCTGGCACCGCGATGCTCCACGCACACCTCTGAATAGATGCAGTCATTTTGTCACAAGACATCTCTTCTCCGTAACAGTGACTTTGCAAAAAGGGTTTGCTTTGAGAAAAAATTCCCTGCAGCAGATAGAGAAGACAAACAGCTGAGGTCAGGAGAGGACCAGAACTTCTTAAGAACATAAGCCAGTTATTGTTTTCCGAAACAGTCATAAGTAAACTGATTTTTGTTAGCCCTCCTCATGTTTTACCCACTCTAATCCCTCTCATTTTTATAATACTTCATCTCAAAAAGCAGGGATGGTCTGGAAAGCATCAAGGCGGCATTAAAGAGAAAAAGGAAGAGTAAAGCTTTGATCTCTTAGAGTTTGCTGGGCTGCTTCTGTCCTGAAGATATTGCCAAGTGTCATCGTGGACAGCACCAGCGAGCTCTGCAGGCGTTCACCAGTCCCATGCTTGCATCACTAAAAGCCCGGCTTGGGTCCCGACACACAAATGGGCAAAGCAAGACATGGAAAACGAGATGATTTTGCGTCTTACGTTCACACTCCTCCACGTCCAGGTTGAACTGTTGCAAGGCACCCAGCGTCAGCTGCCGCACTTCGGCTTCCAGCAGCAGCTGCATCAGCGAGGTGGAGAGGTGTTTGCACGCCGACATGCAAGCCGTCTGCGCCACCTTCCCCTGCAAGAGAAAAGGAAGACTTATTAAGGCCATCGAGCACAAAAGGCAAGAGGAACTTCTGTAGACCAGGACTCACCAGTCCAGCCTCTGTAACGTGTCCCGCCTGCTACGGGACCTTCACGTAGCGCTCAATCTCACAACCACCGTTTTTAAAGGGAATCACCTTCTAGGACTCCCCGTTGCTACTAGCAGGGTTAGACCTTGTCAGGTGCAGAGTGCCTGGGAGCAGCTCAAATCCAGGAGAACCTTGGGATGTTTAGAGCTCTAAGCATCTCTCATTATCACATCCTAACGTGGGCAAGACAACGTACCGTATTTTATTCGACATCCTACATAGATTGCCTGAAGTAACCTCGTTGATACGTCACAACAGTGCCGATGACAATTCAAAACTCCAGCCTGCAACTAAACCAGTGTCTATGTATATTCCAAGACAGGAATTTCAAAATCCCTTGAGGATCCCAAAGGCTCATAGTTCGAGGTTTAGCCTTGGCTACTGGGGAGCAGATAGCCAGGGCCACGCCATTGTGACAACGGTGTCTCTAGCACGTTGATGCTCTTCAGCCCACTTCCAGCACCGTGCAGCGCCTTCCAGATGCCAACGGGGACCGAGGAGAAGGAAACATCAAGGCAAGGAGGTGACTGAAGAAGTCAGTTGTGTTTACACGGATAGGATTGCTCCCCAGGGCTGGGTAGTGGGGAATAACCTCAAGCACCCGGACGCATCCTGCACCTGCTTGTACCACGGGGAACGCAGTTATCAACGCTTGCCTTCTCCCGAGCCATCCCTAATTTGTGGCAATTAAACAGGGGGTCTACAGGGAGGAGGCCACGGCCAGGCTGCCGTGCGGAGAGAAACTACTTAAATCCCTTAAAATGTTCGAATCTATAACAAAAGCATGAAAAGTTACGAGTTTCAGCTATTAAGGAAATAGAGAACATTGTCGGTAAATATTTATTTTTAACACTTTTTCTCTGAGCCACCACAGTTATGTTTCACTTTTGAGGAACAATTGAGATCTCAAGCCATAAATCATGTGAACAGTTTGCAGCAAGAGGAGTTACCCTAGATAAGCCTTCCATTTTCCGATCGAGAAACAATTGCAAGGCAAGAGAAGAGTAATCACGACAGACAATTTAATAGCACGCTTAAATTTTTGAACTGTGGAATTCGAAACAGCTGATTTTCAAATTATGGGTGAAGCCCCTGCATTAACAGAACTGAACCGTCAGGTAGGAAGCGCAGGATGCCTCTGAGGACTCACGATGTTCGATGAAGAGTGGTATTAAGGAAAGGGACGATGGTTGGGGTAGGGCTGGGCTGTGGAACAGCAGAAACAGAGATGGGTGCTCAGAAAGCTCCATCTGCTGTGAAAGGCCATAAGCAGGTCACCGAGCTCGAGCACCCACGCCCCGACCTGGCTAAAGCATCAGCTACCGGGAGAGCCACCGTCAGAAGAGAGGGAAGCTGATGAGCACGGATGTGAAGAACTGAGATCCTCCATAAAGACCTACAGATTCTTGATCCTCTTGAGACGCCACGAGGGGACAGAGGAGAAGACCTTCCCGAGAGCAACACAGATGTCCCCGCCCAGGTGCTGGCTGGCCTGTCCCGCGGAGGAATGATGCTCTGCCTCGTAGAAGCCCGGTCCATCCAAGGACCAGGCTCAGCAGCAAGCACGGAGCACACTCTGCAAACTGCTTCAGAAAATCCAAGTTGACTGACCAGGAGCATAGAAGAAAAACCAAAGCACCCATAAGGCCATTACACAAACTCAGACCATTAAACAAACTCAGACCAAAAAAAAACATTAAACAAACTCAGACCATCTCACGCACACAATGCTTACAAAGCTGAGGTTTCTTTTACTCTTACTGAATTTATTTTGCATCACAGCAGCAAGTCTCACAGGTTACAGGTGCCACGCTCTCAGTGAACTAAAACCAAGCATCATTTAAGGGCGCTCAACATGTGGGAGCATTTATTTTTCAACCTATCCAAATTTCTCCCTCATTTCCAAATGCTCAAAACATTTCTCCCATTCCTCAGATATTGCTGTGTGCCATGCAAAATTTGTGGCAGATAAGATTTGGGAGATAAGATTTGGCAGATAAGATTTGCACAGGTCTGCAACGTATATTAAACCCATAAAAATGGGGAAATCCTTTGGCACAAGAGCACAGACTCGCACAAACCCACTGGCTGACGCTGCAGAGAACGATCCTGATGTCTGCATGTGTAACCCCACGATAATATTTCTGGATAACGCTGCTACCCTGAAAACAGTTTCAGCAGGAGATTATGTTTTCAATTGCACACAAAAGACTTTAACAGGCTTTCTTGAAAACAGGGAGTGGCTTAGGAGATCTCACAGATTTTTACAAGCACTTTACAAATTGTATTTAAACTGGGATTAAAGCGAGGGGTTTACGCGGTGTTTCAAGCTAAGTATCACAAGTTTCATTACCGCAGCACAGAGAGATGAGCAAATCTTTGATGCATGTGCTGGGAAGTGTTTTTACCAGCTTTGCAAAGTTGTTTTGGATCTTCAGGCCATATTCATCTTCAGCAGGAGGGAAAAAAAAAAATCATTTATTATTTAAAAAAAAAAAGAGCAGACCCATGCATTACGGGGCAGGGTACTTCATCTCCGCTGTTCGCTGCCATTCCCAGGCTCCAGGAGCGTTCGTTACTCACCTCCAAACAAACACCTTCACTAAAATTAAGATGAAGCATGGCAACCATAAAGTTTAGCGGAGCCCCGGGTTTTTTTTTTTGCTTTTCATCATTTACTTGTGCCCTTCTGACACATTCGGTTATTTAAAACACCGCTCGTGCCAATTCCTCATCCCCGACCGCAGTGGGAAGCGCGCCACTACCCGACTGTGATTTTTCTTCATTACTTCCAACAGACACTTGAGTTTTTGCTATGACCGAGCTAGTTTTGATGTGTTATTGAGCAGAAGACTCAGAAGGAAGCAGAGGATGAGAAAGCCATGCCCTGGGACCCTCACCCACGCTGGGCATGGGGGACAGGGCTCCTTACCCTTCTTGGAAGGGCATGAGAAAATCCCAACGAGTAGCTCACGCTTGCACATCAGCAGGAGTTTGCGTAGATGGTTGCAACCCTTGGAGAAGCCTTGGAGATGCTCAACCCCAGGTGAAGTCAAAAGGAAACTCCCCCCCAGGAAGGTTTTCTGCCCCGTTGACAAAAATTTAAGAGGAAAAACCTTCCTGCACGCCAAGCAAGGGTCGGATCAGCACGCATGGAGGTACCTAAAGGGTTACCTACGCCTCCAACAGCTGCCCCGCCGCACGCATTCCTCCAGCCAGCCAGACTTGCTCGAGTAGAGAGTGAATGACAAGCGACACCGGGAGGGCGTGAAGAAGAGCAAATAATTGAGATGAAATGTCAAGTTAATAAGCCGAACGCGAGGAAGACGGGATGGAAAAAGTAATTTAATCATCAGGGCTCGACAGCGCAACAACTCTGCTGAGTCTTCACCACGAAAGCGATGTGTACGTGGTACTTTAGGACATTCTTTGCGAGTATTTTCTACCGCGGCTCGTTGCAGAGATGGTAAAGGGGATCCAACCGACAAGCCCAGGAGCAGCTTCTGGCTCAGCCTTCCCTCCTCCTTCCTTTTTCACACAGGATTTGGCCAGGCCCAAAACTTTTTTCAGGTGCAAACGTGCACTGCGTCTTTGAAAACTCTGAAGCTGAATCTTCTCATGCCAGCTGAGAACCCGACCTTTTATGTCCGTTATCCTTAAGGTTTAAACACCTAAAAAACATTCTGCTTTAAAAAAGACTCGGTCTTTCATCTTAGATTTAAGAACATACACCTGCCTGACAGTTTAGATCCAATATTACTGGATGAAAGACAAAAGTATATACAGGTATTTTTTTTCCGCCTTTTAAGCATTAATCCTTTTTTCCTTATATTTACTATTAGAGGGCTTGGAGATGCCACAGGGGTTTAAATCATTGTGCTAAATGTCTGGCTAGAGAAAAGAAGGTACCACCAGGGATGACCAGCATCTCACTCCCTGGACACCAAGATTTAAAACCCTTCCAGAATTTATGTTTTTCACTCGTATAAATAAGACTGAACCTACCTAGCCTTCTAAATAAGACTGAACCTAACCTTCTAAATAAGACTGAACCTAATTCTTTTCTGCCTCACCCCTACACTCAGAGCAACAGATGCTCACTTACAGCAGCTCCTTGTAAGATCAGTAACGGCTTACGAACATCAATTTTAGACTATTTCCCCAGAAATACAGTGCAATATCTGCTTGATAAGCTGCTGTTGTTGACAGGAGAAAAACCAGCGCCAGGACACTGATATATCACTACTAATAAGCTGCTGCTGCAAGTGAAGAAGGTTGTTTGTATTCACACTTGGGACGGTTTGGGCTGCACGCTGGCAGATATCAAGTACATCTTCATACCACAACGTGCCCATCTTGGTTCTTTGGCACTTATTTACGATGGAGGTTCACTTCATAGTGTTATATTTTTCCCCCCCTGGTTCATTTTTCAGCTTTCCCGCAGTGCTGGGAGGAAGAGCCCGCACTCGCCCCCTGGCACCTGCCCAGCGCACCGACACGCGGAGCCGAGCCCGTGATGGACGTGTTTTCCACCAGCCTCACCCCCCTCCCGAAATCATTAACTACACCACCCACGGCAGCGGTGTTGGGACATGTGCCTCGGCATGGAGATTGAGCAGGATGACTCCGAGATGTCAACCCTAGACATCGCTGCTCCTAGAAAACCCTGCAGTTCAGAGGAGCCGCCGCGCTCAGCTGGGATGGCGCAGACCTCCTGTTAATTACCCTGATGATTTTTGCGAGTGCGTGGCGGAACCGGTGGCACTTCCAAAGGCTCTCCCCGTGCCAGTGCCCTGAGAAATCGCAGAGTTACGTCCTGATCCCGCTCCCCGGCGCGGCTCCAAACCAACTCGGTCCCTGCCTGTATTTCAGAAATGCTTTACCTGCCTGAACGCTGCAGTCCCTCCAGCTCAGGAACAATTTATCTAAAATGCAAGATGCGATTTGGAGAGGAAGGCAAAGGAGGAGGAACACAACCACGACCTGAGATGTCTGCAGAGAAGGGGACAAAAAACCACTTTAAAGTCACCAATAGCTCATTTACCAACTTGACACAAAACTGAAGAGCTTAAAATTTCACCAAGCAATTCCAGGAACACCTCTATAGTATCACTCATTTATTCAAGACCTTTGCAAACCTCTTTAAAAATGAACTGGATTTGTGTGGGGGAGAATAGGGGTCATGGGTGAAAGTTGACGGAGCTCAACAGCCAAGATGCCCAAGCAACTGCCCGGCCACCCCCATCGAGCTCCAGCTTGGTCCAACATTCAGGGAAATAAAGCAATTCTGAGCGTATTATCAGAGCAAAAGCCACGGGGTTTTGTTTTGAGACTCAAATTAGTTTGTCATCATTTTTTCCGGCAATGAATCCCTCTGTCCATGGCCTTCGGTGCAACCTCTTTACAGTTGGGGTTTCCATGACACCTCTCAAGGCGACGCTGCCCTCCCTGCCCCACCAAAGCTTCCTCTGGGCACACGCGTAGGACATCTAGAGAGATTCCTCGTGGCCATGCCAACCAGTGGAAGGGTAGAGTCAAGCCTCTGAAGCTCTCTCAAAGACGCAACCAAAGGGCATCTACCAGAGCACATCACCATGGGCTACTCCCCATGGACCCCACCAAGTCAATCACACTTCACGAGATCAGCCATGAAATGATTTCTTTTCATCTGTATTTCATCCTTGGGCAGCAGATGGAAGCCTCCGGGTTCCCAGGAGGACGGGCAGCCACCGTGGGGAAGGTCAGCACGGAGGCTACGGAGCCAGCACTGCTCACGGTAGCGCGTTTGTTTGAAAATAGCAAATATGTTAACAATTAGGGAAAGGAAACGCTGAAAGGTTGCCTTGTTAATTAAGGAACTTGCTATCAAAGGACTCATTAAAAGCTACTGAAACAGAATGGTTGTTAAAATAAATACCCATTAATCTTAACATGCAATCAGGAATATGCTGCCGCTCCCCACCTCATGGCGGGGGGAGAGGGGGCTCCTCGGCACACACCTACCGCTGCCAGAGCCACTGTGGTGGCACGAGCTGGCAACGGCCACCGACCAGACGGTCCCAGAAGAGACCTGAGCAAGTTGCCCAAGGGACCCCATCCCACCACCCTGCAGCAGCACCTCTGGCTTTGTTGAGGAGGAACCTGCCGGCGCCTCCTGCTTTTCGCTTGGCCAAAATTAGGTGCAACGTGGTCACTGAAATGCAAACAAAAGTTCTATTGTAGCACCGAGAACGCTTCCATCGACTCATCAAAGAATTAAGGCAGCATTTCCATGAAAAACAAAGCCTGACAGGTTTCAAATGGTCTCAGAGTTTCCAATTATTTTTATTTTTTTTGCTACCAACAGAATTTCTTTTTAATCTGCAACAAGTATTGGGATTGATGTGATTAAGTATATTTGGACATGCAAATCCATGGACTTCATACAACAGAAAAGCGGGCCAAAAAATTGGAATTCCTCAATATTAAATGTCCACTGTTCTATAAACACCACAAGTTGTCCCAATAATTTCAACACTGAATTTGCTGACTTTTCCAATTCATAATGCAGTATTGGTGGAATATTTTGCAGAAGAAGGAAACATGATGCTATAATACTGAGCAACTGTTCAGCAGCATAAAACCAAGAATAATCCTGGCAGATACTTTCTGTGCGGGCACAGATGAAGACTTCAGACCCTGCAGACCCCCAGGCGTGACCTCCTCCTGCCCCAGACGCCTCTGGACTCTCCTTGCTCCCGGCAGCACCGGAGCCCCAAATCTCACTAAACCATGGGCAAAATCATTAAATCAGCTCTGCTAACTGTTAAGAGGAAAATTTCCTGGCTTGCCCTTGCCATCCCGATTTGCCAGGTTCTTAATACCATTTTTTATTGCCTTTTTTTTAAACAATTGTTCCGCAGTCACTGAAGATGGCAACAAAACCCCAAACCATTACCCAGATACATTAGTGCTTCCTAAACAGTCAAAACAAATGTACAATGAGTACTTTGCTGGTTTTAAGAGGTTTACTTAAAAAAACAAATAAACCTCTCATTAATTGCCCAGAAATCCATTTTCAATTTTTACAAAGTGGTTTTGTGGGGGGTTTTGGTTGGTTTTGGGGGGTTTTTTTGTTTGTTTTGGTTTGGGGTGTTTTTTGTTTTGTTTTGTTTTTAAAAAAAAGCTATGGATCTGCACTCAGTATCTTGCAAATAAAAGTGAGTGTATCCAGGACAAAGAGGTCCAGGAGCAACAAGCAAAATGGATGGTCAAGAAGACCTCTCTGCATTGACCAAGCCTGCAGGCTGGTGCATCAATGCCACCCCAAGCAGGATGGTCTCCAAAGATGCCCCCTCTGAAGGCAGGATCTCAGCTGGCATCGACGACCAGCTTGGCCACACTAGCCTCTATGCGATGCACCTCTGATGGTATGGAGAGGCAACGACACAGGGAGTGTGCTTTCAAAACCAAAGCTTGTACCTACAGACCCAAAGGATGGGATCACATAGACCCAGTGGAGGGAGAAGCGGCAGGGGAGCTTCCTAAATTTATGTCCTTTTTATAGTGGCCTTGGAGCACTGAGGAGTTTGATGGAAAGGTAGAGAAAACATCTGCCCCGGTGTTTAAAACAGAGAAGATGCTGATCTGGAGAACTGCAGGATACCGCAGCTAAACCAAGCCCAGATTAAGGCGTGAGAAGGGAAGCAACCATATGGAGTTAAAACACAACAGCATGAGCATCAAATCATTGGGAACACCACAGATTAGCAAAAAGAAAAGTTAATTTTTCTAAGAAGTTTTATGCTTAATATAAAAGGAGAATCAACGCAGCGTCTTTGTCCAGCAGATGGTTAGACTTGTGCTACACGGTCAGACAACACCACGCACCCCAGAAAATCAAATCCATCCCTAAGAGTACTAGCTTCAGATTACGTATCAAGAGAGCAACTCTTAATTAATTAATTCTATTTACTTGGCTTTGCAGCACCCTTATTAAGAAGAAATCACTTTTTCCTTCCAAAATTGTTTGCGTCACGGAAAGAGGATGAGAGCAGACCCGTTCCTGGTTTCCAGCAGGGAATGTGCTGGGGGCTGAGCCCTGTCACTTTGTGTTAGACGTGACCCACGTGGGACGCGAGAGGTGACCGATGTGCGAACATTAACGGTCACTTATTGATTTCAGCCACTGTCAAGCTCCGTATTTGATCTCTGGCTCCATGAAGTCATCCCAGGAGCTAAACACTGAAGCCAGTGTGTTGACTTATGGACTTGGAAAAAGGTGAATGGCACCAAGCTACAAGTTGACGTTCACGTGGTTTTGAAATTTGCCAAGGAAAAGAAGAAGAAACCTTCCAGCCAACAAGAGGTTAGCGATGAGCAACACTTGCGGGCCAGGGCTCCTGAGCACAGAGCAATGCCTGTTGGGGAAAGGGATGCTCCCCAGCCTTGGAGCCCCAGGATGCTCCTCAGCCTTAGACTCCCATCAGGTCTTCGAATTACTTGGCAGTTACAAAGTTAAAGGTTTTCTGATGCCCAAACTTATGAAAGGAGAGGCAACGACTGCACGCACATTTCTTTGAGGAAGGCATTTCAGATTCAATGCACAGCTGAGACCTACTGGAACAGTCAATGGCATCACCTTCATGCCAACAGCCTCCCTTCCAACAGCCACAAAATCCATCCTGCTACTCGCAACGAATGGGACAGGCATCTGTGCCCTGGTTTACCAGGAATAAGAAGAGCCTCTTTCTCCCCAGGATCTGCCATGCCAGAAGTGACCCGATGAACGACAGTTTCTGGTTTAGGAGGAGGACCTCTGTGCAGGATGAGCTGCAGGCGTTGCTCACCTCCTCTCTACACCTGATTACTTGGGCTGGGAGCAGGGCAGGTTGTAGTCATCTGTGGAAGAAGCTTTGGTGCCATTAGCAAATCACCAGATTTAAACAGATTGTCACTGCCGAGGTACTGTCGTACCCTTTTCCGAGTGAAACTGGGATTTTGGTCTTCCCATGACTTCAACCATCCCTATCATGCAACAGCTTGGTTCAAGAGACAGCCTTCCACCACTGAAATATCTCAGGTTCACCACAGTAAACCTATGAAGAGCAACACCTTAAAGCAGTGCCAGCTAACATAATTTTGAGTGAAATTTGTCTCATGCAAAGACCCACTCACCTGGAAAGCTGATGGCATCTGAAGAGCAAAACCAGCAGTTGCTCCAACCAACCTGGAAGGCCACCATCCTCTGAAGTGGGATTGCTTTCAAACTCATGCGAAAGCTGAGTGCGAGCCCATGTTTAAGTGGCTGTCTTCCAGAGGTATTTAAAAAAATCGACGGGGTGTCATTTTCAGAAGTAAACATTTACCACTTATATTCTATTTTGAGCATTAAAGAGAAAACAGGCTGTCACAGATACGGCAGCAAGACAAACACATGGCAAAGCTGAACTCCCAACAGAAGCTTAGAGGCAACCAGACGAATAAAAAAGAAAAGGGGAAAAAAAAGCAAATACAGCAATTATCCTCACCACACAAAAAATAAACCAGCCAGTTACGCCGACCACTGCCGCCCGATACAAAACCCCTCACATTCCAATAAAAGAGGAAAAACCGTAACAGTTTGGCTGTGTCAAAGACGCCCAAGGTCAACAGCTGGAGGCTCTTTTGGCTGAAGCTGGTGGGATACTCAAGGCTCTCATACAGAGCGGCACAGCAGAAATCACATCGGGGGTGACGGTCACAACCAGCTCCCACAGACACATCTGAAAGTGCTTGGCTTTTTTTTTTTTTTTTTTAATAATTTTATTTTATTCAATTTGGGGTTTTTTGGTCTTTAACCAAATGACACTTAATCTGTGGAGTAACCAGCTCCATGGCAAGGTTTTTCCTACACAGGCATCGAGGGGTCTTGGCACTACGAACGGCATCTACTTGCTTACAAAGCAGGAGTGAATACACCCAACAGTAAAAGCACAACTCAAGGATTTTGTAATCACGTATAATGGTGGGATCCAGGATATAAGACGATCCAGGATAAGAGCGTGCACAGGAACACAAGATTTTTCCCTCGCTTTGACCATGCTGTCAGAGTCAACAAGCGACATCCCTGTTTTTTTTTTCTTTTTTAAATAGGAAAATAAATAAATAGAAGGAAGGGCAGGGGGTGGAGAAGGGAAGTACCTCGGGACGCAGCTGCTACACCTGAGCATGGGACAGTTTCTCTGAAGCCTTACGGAGGCACACACAAACACACAACCGGGCAGAGGTCTTTTTGTAGACGCTCAGCAGTTTGCAGCAAAGCTTAAGCTGGGAAGTTGCTAGGGGTGTGGGTTTTTTGCATATGCACATATGCAAAAAAACCCCCAGGGAAATAGAGGATTCCAAGTTCCGCGTCTTTTTCCTTGTAAACCATTCAAAATGCATGGCAGGATATTTTTAATTAACTACTTTTTCAAAGTCTATAGCACGGAAGCAGTTGTGTGCAGAGCCTGGCTCATCTGAAATGAGCAGGGCCCGCATTGGAGCATCCAGCTGCTGTCTGGTCTCCTGAGATGCTTCAGAGATCTGTGCAAGGACCTTCACATGGGACACGGGTGGGAAAGCACTCCTGCCAGTCCAGGTTAGGCGTATGACAGCATTATGCTTTGAGAAACGCTAGCAATTATATGCTTTATCCCTGTTAGTCACTTGATTTAACTGTAGACATTCTCATGAATCACGTAACCGTCTGATCCCAACTCTCCCACCAGGCTGGAGGTTCAGCCTGTGGCAGCAAACTCCTGTTCCAAATCTGCTGCCTTCCGCTTTCTTTACATGATCTTCTTCTTTAAACAATAAAAGATAAAAAAGTCCCATCTACCTGCTCTCTAAATACTCTGCGCCGTTACAAGCTGTACTGCAAACGCCTGCGCTGCCTTCTTGCGCTGAGAAACGGCATCACGAGATGGGGAGGTGCAGGGGCCAGCAGGGAAGCAGCTACCAAAACCCAAGCAAAACCCAAAATACATGGACAGAGCATGTCACGACAGCTTAAACCGCTTCTCCTTCCCCCAGAGGGTATCTCCACGGCGTGGCTCAACACCCCTGGCCTGGCAGCAGGAGGGAACCCTAAACCGAACTGTACAAACCTGAGGCGCTTGACTTGCCACGGTGGCAGTTTGGCAGCCTCCCCCCAGCACTAAATATTAATTTTCCAACATTTAAATGCATTTCAGAGCAAACACGGCGAGCAAACACGAGCAGCAGACCGAGAAAGGACGGTGCTGTAGATTCACTGCAACCCTTGGGAGAGGATGGTGACCCATGGACCTGCTGGGTGGGCTTGGACAAGGCACGGGCTTGATGCTCCTCGATTTTCTCCTCCTCCCATGCTCACCACTTGGGTCTCCACAAAGATCATTCACCTCTGAAAAAGACACCAAGACCCTGCAACAAGAGGCGTCAAGGAAAAAACGTGGTGCTCCAACAGCGGAGGCATCTCAGCCTGCAAAGGAATTAAGCCCATAAATAACCTGCGTTTAACGAGTCTCTGTATGTACACAAGAAGCATGAAGCAGCCCTAATTTTTCTCGCTCCTATTTGTGCCTCCTAACGCGGAGCGAGGCGCTCTCCTGGTCCCCATGCCCATGGGCTGAGACTTTCCGAGTTACTTGACGCAAGCCAGAGCCGTGGCCCGACCATGATCGGAGTGCGCGGCTCCACAACTGGAACGAACGAGGGGGGAAAAGAAAAAAAAAATAAATGACATATTTCATCCTCCTCTTTTGTGGCTTTTATTTTCTTTTGTATTCACTTTGGGAATAACATTCTTTCCATTGGGAAGAGCCTGATTTTCCATTAAATACAAAGCAGCTGCCATTTTGGAAACAAAAAGTTGATTAAATACAGATTTTTTTATTTTTTCCCTAACGTATGAAGAGCTAGAACCACGCTTCTTTTTGCTGATTTATCAGGGCAAAGCATCTCCCAATTATGGCAGCAGGAAGACTTAAAGAGAGCAAACTGAATCGCTTCATCTTTGCTATATAACTTCATAATTATAATTTGATGTTCTAAATAAAAAGAGAAAGATCTCGAGGCTTGGAACACAGCACGCTGCCCTCATCCTCGCGGCGGAGCCCTCCGGCACACTGACACCAAGGGTTTCTCACCCTTCACACACACAGGGATGCTCCAGATTCCCCATTTACGCAGATTTCTGCTTGCCGAGATGCCGAAGGAAGGGTCGGCATGTTGCCATGACGTACGGCCGCCTGTTGGAAACGCAACTCATACATGACTTAAGGCCCAGATGTTGAACAGACTGGAAAAAAGGATGAGCTCAAAACAAAAAAAAACAAAAAAACCCCAAAAAACCAAACCAACCCACTCACTCCACTTCCACTCCATGAACCATCAACGCCCAATTCAGGAGATTTCCGCCCCCCCCCCAAGCAGAGGTGATTACTGAATGACCAACACAAGTGGCGTACGAAACTTCAGCTCGTTTTACATTTTTCCAAAATCTAAATCTTAGATTAAATTTCCATTTTCAATACTGAGACGTTACAGTTGAAAAACAGAGAGAGGAAAAAAGATGGATGGTGAAAGCTGTAGAAATTACTGTTATCTTGTTTTTTAATTAACCCATTGGGCTCTCCTTATTTATCGCCATTCATGAAACACAATGAAGAAAGACCACAGCAATCAGGAGAAATCTATAAGGATCTGCACTTTTAAACGCTTTTCTTGCTCTCTCTTGCTATCACATCTAACCTAGGCTGCAAGATCCAGGGAGGACATATCTCTGTGTAAAGGCACCCCTATGATGGTCACAAAACGACGTGTCCTTAATTGCGGCCACTTCAACCACACCAACAGCACTCAACCGCGCTCACGCAGCTATCGGCTCCGAATGATGGGCACGAGCTCCCAACGCTTCTCCGTGCAACCTCAATTCAAGTGACCTCTGCACGGGGACCCCAAAGGACATTGCACTTGAAGGTTGGGCTCCTCTCTAGGGCAGGTGGGTCTCCTTCCATGGGTGGGTTAAGGAAGATAGCTGGGGGCTTTGGAAGCAGATGTGGTGTTCATTGACATTCCTTTGCACGTTCACAACTTAAGAAGAGCCTTACAAGATTTCAGGTTGCCAGTGGATGAAATAAGAGGAAAGCATAAAATTGCAAAGTGTATTGTTTCGCTTAAATTTGAGCCTAAAGGGGGGGGGGGAAACATACTTCAACTTCCATTAGGGTTTTTGGAAGGTACACGCTGGGGCTCTGGTGCAGGAGGCGGCAGGCATGTTTGGATTCTTTACGCTGAGGATGGATTTTCGGCTGCCAAATTCCCCGTACTGCACATCTGATTCTTTGTGTATGTACGTGCATGCAAGAGTACGCATAAAAAAAGCTTTATAAATCTAAGTCTGTAAAATAAAAATCAAAGCCAAACATGCCAAGGTGACTACACAAAGGGAAGCAATAGCTAGGGAAGCGTGCACACCCTGGTTTAAAGGATTTATGGGACTGGGCATTTTAGCTTCAATTAATTTTCAAAGTGCTGAAAGCAGACAAGAAACCATGTAATTACAAGATAACTTGGCTTACCCGGATTCGAGTTAACTAGCGCTCCTGGGTTAATCAGAGGTCAGCCTCCTCCCCAGCCAACAAAGCTAAATCCACTGTATTTGAATGCTTTGCTCCTTGCTTTAAAGCAACCATTAGTTCTTGGTTTGACCCCTTCATTTTGGTAAGTATTTGGGATTTTGGAGACACTTGAGAAGACCAGGAAAGTAACACACAGCCACCAGACCGCAGCAAGGCAGGCAGCATGGGACCACACAGCCATGCAAGCGCTGCTCCAGTCACCAGCCCATCTTCTCCCCACCAAGGCACCCTCGTTTTAAGGGCATTTTGCCCAACCTTTAGGGCAAGCTGGTCTGAGCAACCTCCCAAGAGACTCGGATCATCTCTGGAGAGCAGAGGAAGCCCCCTGAGGACCATACAGGGAGGACTTTGGATGCTGCTCATGCCCTGTCCGTGTCTGCATCCCAGGCAACTCGCTTTTTTTTTTTTTAATGTGTGTCTGTACCTACAACACCAAGAAACTTCCAAGGTTAGCCACAACTACTTCCCACCGGACACTTTAAACTCCATTACAATTACTCCTTTGTCCTGCTATTTTGTGCAATCGGATTTTTATTTTTCATTTGCTTTTAGACAGACGGATTAGTGATTTATTTCCACCAATTAATACAAACTACCTAGAGAACAGAAAATTAGAGGGGTTAAAAGGAAAATTAGAATCCGTTGCAGTTAAAAACAAAACCAGCTAAGAGCAGGCTAGCAAAGTCCCACCATATAAAGGGATTACTCCATTCCTGACCCTTTCCAGGGGACCTCCAGGTATTATTTTTCATTGATTTACCTTAATGAAACTAATGCACCCCTCTCCATAGGAAGCTGACTCCATAGCTGTCTAGGCACTGGATTCAATTAAAGAAATAAATACATCTGGCTTCTAAATGGCTCAAAGTCTTGAAAAGCCAGAGGCACTACCAGTTTCTGCATCTGTCTCTCTTAGGGTACGCCCTAAGGACACCACATAGGACGGTCGACATTCAACACCGCTCCTGGAAACCCGCGGCCGCGGGGGGATGCCCGAAGCATCCCTGCCTGCTCCTCGGCGGCACGGGCAGCTCCCGCAGCCCTGCCAGCAACCGAGCCACGGCTTTGATGGAAGCTGGCCTCAAATTGCTTTAACAAGGCTCTTTCTTTCCAGAAGCTGGCGTAGATTTGAGACCTCGATGTTGACTTAGAAACCCCCAGGTGCCCAGAGCCTGCAAATACTCAAGGCTTAGCTATGCTCAGTTTCCAGGAAAAGGGGTACAAGCATCCAACCGCGGCATGAAATATCAATACTACCATGGCAGCTCAGCATTAAAATGAAGAGCAGGGGTTAAAGGCAGAAAAGCAGAAGCTGGGGTAGAGGCTATGCCTCCGCGCCGGCCGCATCTCACACCGCACAACCGCGTCGAGCAGGGCTGCACCGACAAAAGAACGAGGCACGCTTTGCTTGCGCGTGCCTTGGCTTGCAGACATGGGAATAGAGGAAACAAGGTAGCTCGAGAGCACTTTGTTTGCGATCTATCCACAGAAATGCCGCAGCTTTTTCTCCCGCACATGAAACAAGCAGAAATGACAACAATTACAGGGGTTCGTTGAACCAGAAGGCAGGTCCGCAAGGTCTCCTTCGCTTTCTTTGTGCTAATTGCTCTAATCCAAATAGGGAGATAGTAAATGTCAAGAACCCATGCTATTTTATGGATAAAATACTATTCTACCACTTTAGCCGGAGGCAAGGCTTAGCAGTCCAAGCCCCAGGTCAGAGCACTTAGACCAGGAGGAACGTCAGGCTGAAATCCCCATGGGGGATTTGTCTGAACAAAATACAGGGAGCGAGGGGGATTTCACAAAGATCTTTTCTCTTTCAAGCAGAGGTTGAAGATCCCATCACACTTTCCCTAATAACAGGCGTTTCCCCTAATTCCCCGCACATTTACGGATGCATGGGGGATAAAAGGAGCCAGTTAAATGCGATGTGCTCTAAAAGCAACAATTTAGCAATGTTACTGCAACAGCATGCTTGTGGGTGACCTGTCTGGAAGGAAACCCTTTCTGCTGGTCTCTTATTTATCCTATTGATTTAAACTTCTCAATGTTTTCCTTTCCTCCCTTCCGACACTAAGGACCTTTTCTGGTTCAACTCACCCTCTAATGTTTGAGGTGCGAGCAGAGCAGACCAAACGCGCACGACACGCAGTCTTGTACTCACCGACATTGTAGAGTGGACATCTATATCCCCCTACAGAGGACAACACAGGGAGTTTAAAGTCAAATGCAGAAGAGAGCAAAGCAACAGCGAGAAAGGCAGAGAGGTACACATCGGTCATCGCCCGTAGGTGCCTACAACCCATCAATGCTCCAACCGAGGCACCGGCTGCTCGGCAGTTGGCAGAGTAATAAAAATGCAAAATATGGGCTCTTTGAACCTGGTCTAAGGAGGATGAGGAGGAAATCAAAGTACCACAAGACCAGTTTTACTGCCGTCAAGTATGCTCTGCAAGTCAACATCCACGTGCCTCAGCTCTCCCACCTGTAAGATGGAGGTGATGGATGTCAAACCCTAGCGAGTGACAGCAGGGATCAGCTCCAGCAAAACTTGTTCAGCTCTTCCGAGGGCAAGGAGATGTTATCAAAGCACAGACAAGACTCTTGCAAATCTAAAGAAGGCGTCTTTGGTGCTCATATGATGTTTTCATGATGGTTATTTTCCACTTGGGTCCCTCCCAATGTGGTCAAGGCTGTGGTTGGTGCAAAGTTCAAGGCATTTTACTTCCATGCACAGTGTCTTGCCTTTTAAAAATCTTACAGAGGGATTTGGCTTTTTAAATAAAAACATAGGTAATCGTTCTCTTTAAAAAGAAAATAAACACTTCCAAAGCTCTTTCTACCAAAGCAAGAGCTGCTGGGGCTGGCATATTCATTTGCAACCGGGAAGAGATGTCAATATGGTGAATAAGGTAAAAAGGTTGCAGGCAGAGCGGCCGCGGCGTTCGCACAGCTCCAGCTGAAATCTGTGCCTGCCATCTGGCAAAAATAAGCACAAAAGGAAAAAAAAAAAAAAAAAAACCAACCCCAAAAACCCCTGTGCAGCGAGTTCATGCTGAACTGCTCAAGACGGCAGAGGTTAGAGTTTGTTCGATCGCTGAAAGATTGCTTCCCCTTCCCGGGTCAGCATCACCTCTTGACCTGCCCTGATTACCTTCCAAAGGAGGTTATCAAGATACAAGACTAACAGAGGATTAAAGGAAACTTAAAATAAAAACAAAACATCCCCCCTTCCCCCAGCTCTGCTCCCCTCCCCCAGGAAAACATCCTTGCTTTGTTAACCTGACAGTTCACTGTAGGTGTTGACACAACCCTCCATCTTTGAGAAGCTTAATGTCAACAAATCAGTGTGTTTGGAGTAGCCCTGTCAATGCGATTTACATTAACTTGTCTAACAAGAAATAAAAACAACAATCAGCCATCAAAGACAAAAGCCTTTTTCAGTCATTCTTTTAAAAGTATTATGCTGGAAATGTTAATTTTTGAGGCCATGGCTCTTTACTTGCTGAAAACCAGAAACGACCTTTTTTTTTTTCCTAAAATACTTTTTTTTTTTAAGTATTTTTTTTTCTTTAAAAAAAAAAAAAAGTATTTTCTTTTAAAGGAGGCCCGAGCATCCCATGTTAATAAGCCCAGCAGCAGCAGTAACCGACTCTCCCTGGTTAACGCAGGAAGAGGGCAGCCTTGAAGCCAAATGTTAATTATGCTTTGATTTCCACCAGCGTGTTATTTACTTTGAGACATTTTGGGCACTTAGCAGAGCATTTTCGAATTGTGGCTCTAAACCACCATGAAAATTTCACGCAGCAGTGGTATGCACCAAAACCCCGTTAACTTCACCATGAACTTTTCCTCCTCCCCGGCACGTGCTGTACCCACCAGCATGCCCTTCGCAGACGGGGGCTCAGCGGCCCGAAGCAAAGCTGCAAAAAGCAAATCGATTCCTAATATCAAGCGGTTTCCACCACCACGTCTACTCTGACGGTCTAAAGGAAAAATCAGAGGTTGCAACTCCTGCTTGAACACTAGAGAAAGTGGAGACTCTTTATGCCGCTCCACGAGCCAGGACTAGCTTTGGTCTGGGTTGTTTTTCCTGCTTCAGCAGGGGGGTTGGACCAGATGACCTGGTTGCCCAGAGAGGTGGGAGATGCCCCATCCCTGGAAAAATTCCAGGTCAGGTTGAACAGTGCTCTGAGCAACCTGATCTAGCTGAAAGATGTCCCTGCTCATTGCAGCGGGGTTGGACTAGATGACCTTTAAAGGTCCCTTCCAACCCAAACTATTCTATGATTCTCTGGCCTCCAGAGGTCCCTTCCAACCTCAACCATTCTGGGATCCCCCTCAATACATACAGGAAAAATTCAGCCTCATGTATCCAAAAAGGGAAACACAAAACCTAATGCCCAAATCTTAGCTCGGAGTCGCTTTTTAACTCACTCAGCCCCTCTGCTCCTCTTCACCCCCCTCTCCGAAACGTTGACTTGAGTCAATCAGACCCTTCAAGGCCATTTGATCTGCCTTGCGGCGAGCTGGAGCCTTGACCCCAGAAAGGTTTCCTGCAGACGAGCAGCCCCATCCGAGACAATGGGATTACTCACACCCGTCATGTTAAGGAGCCGCCTGCATTTTTGCAGGCTCAGGACTTTCGGCTCCGTTCTATTACAGGACAGCGCTTTTTGTTGGTGTAATTTTAGGACGGTAACTGCCGACATGCCCAGGCTGAGTTTCTTTGATCAGCAGGTGAAGGTTTTTCTTGGTGTAATTACTGTCGTGACAAAAGGCAGGAGTAGCTCAGCTCCTGCCACTTAGTCATCTCCTGAGACTGCCACTCTTTTCTTCTAAAAAACTGCTGCAAGTTCCAATACTAGGAGAACGCTTTTCACTTTTTTAAAATTGTGTAAATTCAACACGAAGGTACCCGATTATCAGCTCTGGAAGACGAGGGCATTTCCAAACCAGCAAAGGACATGAGAACAGGAAGGGACGGTGTTACACGGCGTCCACTTCTAGGAATGAGAAGATGCTCCAAGGATGCCTCATCCAAGGATGCCCCTCCAAGGATGGCGCACAGTCACTTGCTCTTCTTCGTGAGCTACTGGCAGTGTGGAAATTCTATATTTTATAGCTGGACCAAGCTGCAAACTCATTTCAAACAGGGCAACAACTCCTCTTAGATCGTAACACTATAGTGCTAATGATTTGGGCTGGATTCGGACCAGCAGTATAGAAACAGCTCTACCTTGCCACTAGCAATCCTGCAATATCCTCTTTTAGTTATAATTCACCCTTTTTGGAGACAGTTCTTTTTCCCCCTCGAACCTCTCTCACTCTTTCCTTTCACAAATGAAGCTCATCCCACATTTTTGGTGCTTTCACAAACATCTCCGTCATTTTTCTGCATTGCTTTAGACAGATGTGGGCTTCTACACACCTTATCTCCTACATTTCATTTAGCAAAGTGCAGAAATTTTAATGTGTTTCTCAATAAGGCACTGGAAAAAGGCCCTTGAACCCTACAAGAATGAACCGGCAGAGACACCAAAGGAGCTGGGTGCCTTTTAGATGTACCCTGATTCTTCCTGACTTGCTATCACCCACCATTGCCTGCAAGGGTCCGCAGGGACCCGTCAGCAATGTTCAATGATGGCATCTTCACAGAGCTCCTCTAAAGGAAGAAACTCCAATATCTATAAAAAAATCCCAGACCTACGTCTCCTACAAACCATTGAACCAGATCTACAGCTTCACAAATCAGATTGCAGCATCTGATCGACTTGCGTCCCCTATCTCACGAGGCTGTCGGGAGGATCAGTGCAGTGCAATGCTTTGAAGATAAGGTGCTGCACTGCAAATGTAAACAGCTTTCTCCTCAGCTGGGTCCTTTCTAATCCAGTTCTGGAAGAGAATGGGCAGCTTCGATCCGTCTCCATCCTTTTTAGACCAATTAGCTGTCCTCCCAGACTCCAAAACAATTTTGACTCACTCAAAAAGGAAATATTAATATTTAAGGAAGATAAATCACTCCAGGTCCATCTCATAAATCATTGTGGGCATCTCTCCCCATCCTCATCTCTCCTGCTAGCTATGCTTCATGCTCTGGTGCAGAGACCAATCTCCCTGTCAAGTCCCATTACTTGCTCGCGTAAGTACTCCCAGTATGATTTGTGGAAGTAGTCTCCAGGTGATAAACCACCCCTGTGCAGCCACATCTCCTTTTTTTAAGGAGAAATCCAGCCATCTCCAAGCACCTCCTGACTCCAGAGGGCACCTGCCCCATGCCTGCTCGCATGGCCACCAGCCACGCTGCTCAGGGCTGCCAACGGAGGGGACATTTTGGCAAGAAACCTGGCCTGAACAAGAAGATGGATGAAAGCCCTTCCGACCTCTCCGCACAGGAGGCAACACTTTATTTAGCAGTTTGTTCCAGTGATAACAGAGCCAAGAAAGCACCTTCTCCTCAACACCACCTCCAGGTACAGAGAACCGGGAAAGCCACTTTCATTTCTCTTTTGGTGGCTTCTCCATCCACAGCAAATCAGTCCTCATTTCCATCCTGCTACCACATCTTCCTGCTGTGATAGAGAAGGCCAAAGACATGAGCCATGCAGAAGGCCGCACAGTTTTGGGGCTGTAACACCTCCTAAAACGGCTCTGGAGGGCTTGAACATCCTTCCAGTAGAGCAATCACAGTGGCATAAACAAGCACAATGGAGTGAAGGAAACTGCCATTGTGTATTTGTCTTTTCTTCCCGTTTATATCCAAGCTCATGAAAGATGCCCAGTGTGTGCCGGTATACTGTAATCCTGGGCATCCAGTAACAACAAATAAATAACAGTCCAGGAAAGAAGAAAGATCTGAAACTGCTTTTAGGACAAATATAGTGTTCAGTGGATTTGGTATTTCAAAATACCTGCTGATTGAAGATACTCATAAGTATATATCCAGACAGCTCAGAACAAATCTTATTTAAAGGAAAAAAAGCTGTCTGAGCAAAAATGAAACTCCCTGATGATTATATTTTTCCTATTCAACGGGACACTACTCAGCCAACTGCAAAAAACAACATAAAATATATTTTTTGATCGCAATAACAGCATAAACACAGCATATTTTAGACAGCAGAGAAAAGAAAGAAACATATGCTGCCTTCCAGCAGAGCAATATTTTGATGTAAGGCATCCAGCGACTTGATAAACATTTGGAAATGTATCTGCAGTTCAAATAACAGACACTCTTATAGTGGGATCTCTTGAAAAAAAATCTTGAATGTCCATTAAGCTGAAAGTTAACATATCTAAAATATAGGTGGCTAGTGAATTATGATCCTACTTCTATATGGCGGACCGTGATATTTCCCTCGTTCACGTGTAAGTAGACTTGCAAATACTTGGGGAGACTCTCACTAAAGCCCAACTTCTGGTAACACATGAAACAGCTTACTTTAAAAATAGATTTGTTATTTCATAACACTTGACAGTCCAAGGCCCCATTTCCATCACACTCCATAAAGCTTGAGCAGCCATTAGTTTCAACAGCACCATTGGATGCCCGCGTGCTCCCCAGACTGAAAAAGAAAGCAAATCGGTGGAGGTGGCTTACCGGGAGGTGGGTGAACACAGCAAACGTGCTGCGTAGAAAGCCAATGAGATCTACAAGGTAGTCGCTGGCCTTGCTGCCCGGCTCCATGGCCATCCAGTCGTAGTCCGCCAGCTGCAAGAACTGGTCTATCTTCTGGTTCAGGTTAGTGTAAATCTCCTCCTCAGCAGCATGGCGGGCGTCCTGGGAAACAAGACAACGTTACATGGGATGGAGTCTCCACACCACCAGTCTACACAAGTAACAGGACGTGAGATTGACCCAACCTTTAGCCCTAAAGGTAGCACAAGACAAAGCACCTGTAGGCAACTACACGGCTGCTACAGCCTCAGGTTAGCTCAGACTGGTGGGACGTGTGCCACCAGGTCAGTGGTAGGCAAGACCAAGCTGGTGTCTGCCTCTGATGCAACCTGGAGATGCAACCTGGAGACCAGAAGGACAAATCTAGTGCAGGATGGAAGAGAGAAAGATGGGAGACGAACGTCCCATACGGATAAAGGTTGAGATCCACCAAACTGTGTGCAGGTATGGCGTGCAGGAGGGCCACAGAGGAGCCTCCCTGCCAGAATAAGGGTAGGAAAACTCACTCTTAGGCCAACTAGGTAGATGATGCCAGAAGGGACAACAAACGGACTTCCCTGGGGACGTGGGGCCTTAGTCTCCTGCTGAGTTATCCCAAGTGCAAACCTCACCAAACCAATCCCCTGCTGTTGCTCAGGTCCTCGGCACTGTTGCCATCTCCTGCTCTCCAGCCACGGGATACAATTCAGACACCCCGCAGTTGACCCAATTATGGCCTTAAGATTTCATATAAAGTATCTTGGTGGACACTTCTGGGTTATGATTTAAACATTTAAAGACTAGGAAGTCCAGCAGTTTCTGTCAGCCCTGATTTTTAGGGGATAATGCTAAAAGGAGTGGAAAGATACAGAAATATAAGTTCTGAAAATCTATTCTCCTCTTGGGTGAAAGAGGAGAGCTTGCGTTCATGGCCAGACGTGTGTAACACTGTACGGTGCTCAAACAGCAAAATGAAAATTAATTTAAAAAAAAAAAACAGGCTTTTGTTTAAAAGCTGCTTAATCCTTTAGATAATAAGTGCTGCAGTCACAGCCTGTAAATTAGGGCTACAAAGGCTCACGATCTCAACAGACATAATGCTCCAAAGGACAAACCCAAATGCTAGTCTGATGGCGTAAGCTTCCCAGGATATGACAAAATTCCCTTTCAGCTCAGCTTAGCTCCCTACCTACACACATCCACACACGCGCTTTGAAAGCAGATACTCTCCGACCAAACATCAACAGCAGCTCCCCAGAGGTGGATCTACCGGCCTTCTCACCTTGAAGGTTGTGGTCCCGTAGAGTTTCGTAGTGTGGACAGTTTCTGGAAGTACATTAGTGATATTGGTTATGAATTCCTCTAGGAACTTGCAGGATTTCTCCAAATGGGTCGTATTTATAATAATCTGTACAAGCTGCAAAGGCAAAAAAGGTATTCAACCATCGTGCTCCTGAAGCCAGGGACGTGCCAGGTTAATGGATGCCAATTTATAAGAACTTCTGGCATGAAAAGCTGACGCTGTACAAACATACTAAGCTTTGCTACACGCTCAAAGGCTCTCCTCCTTTAACAACATCAGAAACTTAAATAAAAGATAATTTGGGGGGGAAAGCATTTCCCATGACAGCCACTAATACCACAAAAGATTATTTTTTTTAATGACTTTCCTACATTCAGCTGTCAGTCAGTGCTCATTTCAGCGCAGTTCAAATACAACAGGCTTACAAAAAAAAATGCCATGTCAAATCACAAGTATTCTGTCTGCTAATGAACCCTAAATAACCCATACCTTAAGCGACACCAAACAACATCATACTAAGCCATTTAACAAAGAAACCACAAGGTTTTACTTTTCTGAGGGTGGTGTGGGTGAACAGCAGATCTCACCCTGGTATCTTTTCGGTTATCATACCCACCATTATCTGCAATTTTCTTAATGCTGTCTTCTCAGCTGCCTTCACATGGTGCTATTTCGGGACATTAAAGGCAACTACAGAATAAAAGCCTCTGCTGAAGTCAATCAACACAAACATTTACAATCCAGAGCAAAACAATCCCGGCTTCCACTTTAGGATCACTGACTTGGAAGCATCATTAATTCCTTAAGCAGATACCATTCTTCTGAGCAGACTGCCGTGAATATTTTCAAGGTGCAACATAAGCTATAACAAAACCTTCCCAAATAACGTCTAGCTCAGATATTATGCCAAAAAAGTTCTCTTACAGACACAGAAGGCATTATAATGCTCCGGAATGATATAATTTAATTGCTGGAGTATGGTGTGGCAGTCCGTAGTCACCTCCTCTAAACAAATGATTTTGAAACATTCACAATCTTCTGAATGAGATGGATTAATCAGTGATTTGAGTGTTGCAGGCACAGAAATACTGAAGTAACACTACAAAGATTACAGCGCCCAACCCTTGCTAGTGCCAGATGACATGAGAAAGGGCAATGGTCCCAGTTTGGGAGGTTCAGCTTGGATATTAGGAAGGAAAAGAGTCATTAGGAAGGTAGTGCAGAACTGCAACAGGGTGCCCAGAGAAGCTGTGGCACTTCTGTTTTGGAGAAAATAAAAGTCGGGTAGAGAAAGCCACGGTTGACATGATCCAAGTGAGCAATGATCCCACTTCCAGCGGGAGGCTGGGCTAGATACCTCCAGAGGTCCCTTCCAGCCAACACTTCTTGGATTTCAGTCAGGTTTTTGTTTTTAAGAAATCAAATTATGATCTATTTGAACTCCTCTTGTTTTGTACTTGGTCCGTGAAATGTACTACACACGTAACTAGGAGGGCTTCTCATTTCTGAATTCCTTGGATTAATTAATTTCTTGATTTTTGCCTTCAAACAAGCGCTCATTTGTGTTTCCCGATGTCAGATAGCCCTGACGTCATGATTGTGATACATTTTCCTATAGTTTCAAGTTAATTAAATATTAGATACTTCCAACTGTGTGAAATTCCTCCTAAACCTCTTCTCTGATCATCACAACTTACTGGTCCAGGTCAGCTATTAAACTTGAAGGCCCTGGTTGCTTTGATTCTCTTCCTCCACTTGTTATGAGCTTTCCTGCTCCCTCTCTGGCTCCTTCAAGTTCTGATCTTCTCTTGAATGCAGAGGGGTAAGACCTTCTCGTTGGTGTAAGACCTTCTCATTGGGGTATTCAAATGAAAAAAATAGTAGCATCTTTTCCCTCTCTTTTGTTGAGGGATGTCAGGGTTATTCAAAACACCAGGATTATTTGGAGCAGACTTGGTAACAAACTTCAACATCCACTGCTAAGAGGTAGCCCCAAAAAACAGCAATGAAAAATAAACTAAAGAGGATAACAGACCGGGAAGGTTGGTACACAGCCTTGTATTACCTTGTCCACTGCTTGGAAGATGACATTGGAGAGCCCAGAAATGGATGGTGTTGCTTTGTGCAAAAATTATCTGGGAAGTGACAGTTATGCAAGGTACTTAAGTATCTTTTGCAATCACTTTTGACACCAGGACTATGCTTGTATATGATCTGGGACTTTTCAACGTGCCCTTTAATTCCTGTGCTCCACACAGTCGCATCAATGTCTTTTCTTAAGTGGGAAGGATTTGAGAAACTCAGAAGAAAAACACCGCATGCTTCCATTTGGACAAACAGGTCAATGGTTACACAAAGAAAAGAGGCAGGAGGGGACGAAGATGCTCCAAGTAGTTTTTCTTCAACCAAACTGGAAAAAACTGATGGTAGAGATAACCCTAGGAGAGAGCTAGTTGTACCTTGGTAAGCGGTAAGGAACAAGAGGGTGAAAATACAAGAGATTCAGAGATGAACACCAGTCTCTGGACATACTACACCTTTATTTTAAACTCAGGTCGTGCTACATAGGCTTTCCTTGCAAAAATCCTCTGCATCTCCAAAGCACATGAAGAAGCCACTCTCAGCCCAGAGAAAGGCATCACCTTCACTCAACGTGGAAGATGCCAAGGAACATCTACACCGTCTGCACTGGGCAAAAGCAGCTGAGAGGACTGGTCGCACTCGCTTTGCCCTTCCTACGCTCAATCACACTGTGGGAACGTTTGCAACAGCAGCAAAAAAGATCATTTGGGGGTTGGATAGTGCAGGGATAGTGTTGCATTCCTCTTTGTGGAGGGAGCCTTGGGAGGAGCAGGAGGGAAGAGGAATTTGCCCCCAGGGAGCAGAGAGATTCCAGACTGTGAGATAAAGGGCTGAGGAAGCATCATGTGTAAATACATACCGCTGTAAATGCACTAAACTCTCCAAAACTCACCTCCATAGGGTATTTACAGTGTCCGGAGAACAGGACACATTTCTACAGTACAGTTAATTAAACAACTGCAGCTGTATTAATATCTGCTCATTTAATAACAGCACACAGAGGTCCCATTAAGGTATCCAGGCTGCCCTGGGGACCACACACGTTCCCAAACAGCCGTGATTTACGTGCATTAAACTTCTCAGAAATCTGCCTTTATGCACAAAAAAAAGTATCAACCGCAAAAAGAAAATACCAATATAGAGTTTGTACTGTAGCAATGTGCTGAAACCGCCTCAAACATCACCTATAGATGGGGACCGCTCCCCCATCCTCTCACAGTTCCCAGGTGGCTCTTCTCCAGTGCTCCTTGAAGTCCTCTTACTTTCTTACTTTAATTCAGATATTAAAAGCTCCGCAAATTCAGAAGAGGGGTAATGCTAACAGCAACAGCAAAAAAGCTCCCTCTTTCCCACAACATAAAGTGCTTCTTGCTTTGTACAGCAACACTGCATGGTTCCATTATTGTTTTCCAACCAAATATTTTATAACAATGCTCCAAACCAGCATCTCTAAAGGTGCTATAAGGAGTTCCGAGGGACCAAACCCCCTTCTGTTGTCCTGCCCTGGAAATGGGTGTCCTCGAAGCTCTGTCCTACCTCCGTCAGCCCGACATTTTTCCTCTTGATGACATTCTGCAAACAGTTGCTCAGCGTTCGGGTCAGCAGCAGATTTGTAGATTTTCTAATCATATCATCAACTTCGGTGGAGCTGAAAAGTAGAATTTAAAGAGAGATTTGCAAAATGCTCTATGAAAAGAAAATCACCTGGAACCCTCATCACCCAGTCTCCTTCCCAACCCTCTCCTACCTTATGCATGATCATCCGTGCACTGCTTACAGGCGCTGACATACTAATATATACCAAAATACCAACAATTTAAGCCTTTTTGTGCATGTGTTGGTAAGGAAGGGGGACTAACGCGTGCTAAACCTACCTCCCTGAGCCTCTCCTCTTAGAGGGGCTGGTCCAGCACGGGTGAGAGCTGCCTGCAGCATGAGCACTAACCCATGCAGCCAAGCCACCACGCTACACACAGCGCTGGAGTCCTGCACGTTCAGTACGCAAGGGGAAAGGGATCAAAGACCTGCAATGGGGGGGGCGCGGAACAAATCAACCCCCCCAAAATACCCCACCAATCTTCTCATGGCTTTTTCTTTCAATCAGACTAGAAACTCTTGCAACATGCCCTTTGCCAGATGGTTTCAACTGCAGCATTGCTGAAGTTTGGGGGTTTGGCTTTCTGCTGAAGTGCTGCTGCCCCTCCAACGTGCACACCAGCAAGGTGCAACCTCTCCTTTCTGAAGGAGGTTTTGGAAACCCAGCCCGACACAGGCTCCTTTGATCTGTCGTTGGCCCTGCATTAGCCCTGACACCACGGGGCTTTAGCTCTGGCAGCGCAGTGACAGGCAGCTGAGGGCAAAGAAAATTTCCAACTGGAAGGCTGTGAAGCATTAATAACTTTAAGGCTCCCGGTAAATCAAGCCCATGACCTTTTGCTCCCTCTCCTGTTTTACCTGACAAATGGGCCAGATTACAAAGGAGGGATGGACACAAGAAGCAAAAGCAAACCTCGCAGTTACCCCACCGCCGGGGTGCAAGGTGGGGGATGTTGGGGTGCCTGTTCGTGCGGGGATGGGAGCTGTCAGCCCTTGTCCAGCTCACACCTCCCAAATTTCTGTGCCTAACATTAGAGCAGATGCACTAAGCCAAGCCCTGGTCCGTCAGTGCCTGATGCTCAGGGAAGCAAGACTGAGCCTTCTCCAACAGCAACCCTGTGGCCACAGCAGCCTCCTGGACCCGCTCATCCTCCCCAAGCGCCGCGCATCCTTCAGTCAACTCAATTTTTGAAGTTATTCAGGACCTTCCCTGTGCTGCTGCAGGAGAATTGCACTGAAATCCCCCAAATTCCCGGGAGAAGTGGCAAATATTGCTCCCCGCTCGCACCTCTGAGCAAAGTCACGCTTCTATTTCCACGAGACCGAGAAAGTCGTGTCTTGCTGCAGCTTTCCCAAGGAAAAGCCCAGCTGCACAATTCCCCGTACGCCCAGTGGCTGCTCACCACGCTGCGCTCGCGAACAGGTTTCTCTAATATTTCCTTTTCCCTGATGTTTAGAAGTCTGCTTTTCTGAGCTACACGCCTGCCAAGGGTTGACCACTGTCTCCTTCCCAGTTGGACACAAGCGGAGCAGGGCCAGCAGCTCGGCAGGACCTAGCTCTTGATAATTTAAATTCAATGTCATCAGCCAAGGTCTTAGTGTGGGTCTCTTCTAGATCATCACCGCCAATCCCTGTGAGTTTATATTCCTCCTCCTTAGTGGGGAAGCGTGTCCCGTGCCAGCGATGATCAGGGCTAGCCCACTTCACGTCCCAGATGGACCCCTTGGCTCCTTCTCACAGGGTTTTGATGTGTGGTCCAA
The DNA here is from genome assembly GCF_018139145.2 of Gymnogyps californianus. NCBI lineage: Eukaryota > Metazoa > Chordata > Aves > Accipitriformes > Cathartidae > Gymnogyps > Gymnogyps californianus. The sequence goes on from NC_059474.1 coordinate 1,373,216, forward strand.
GGTGATGCATTTGGGTTTTTAAAAGTGTGGAACAGAAATCAAAATGTGGTGGGAGAAGAAACCAGCCAATTAATTTTCCTGGTCTTTATACTATGGGTAGAGCTCTCAAATAAGGTTTTACTTAAAGATAAACAAAAAAACACTCAAACCCCAAAACCCACCATGCACACACCCCCCAGGCCCTCCATCATCCCCCAGGAAGAACCAGATTGTGCCCAGTCCCCTCCACCAGACAATAGCGTGGTTAAATATAGCAAGTACAATAAAATCTAACCCTGTGACGATCTACAGATGGTAAAAAAGACACCCGAGGAGATTTAAAGCAAAGGGGTGGTACAAAGGGACCCCGTGACACCGGGGGCAGCCGCCTGCTGCTGCCGGAGCGGCGTGGGAACCGGGGAAGGGGGCTGGGGAGCAAAAAGGGCTGGACCCATGCTCAGAAGGGGTAAAGAAAAAATTGCGTAGGGAGCAAACAATACACAAAGCTGTATCTTTGCACAAGCACTGTAGCCCTTCCGGGATTTTCCCTGAGAAATCCTGAAATTCAATACATAGGGAGTCACAGAGCCCATCCCCAAGGATGGTGGAGGTGCAGAACGGCCGAGGTTGGAAGCAGAGCTGGTGGCTGGAGCTTCCAGCATCTACTGGAACGAGAAAGCACAGATTAAAAACATGAGCGTTTGGACACGACGTCAGCTTTTCTCACTAAACCAACATGGCAATCAAATAGGTCGCACTGGAAAAGCTTGCTTTTTTTTTAATTCAAACGTCAACCTGTCATCAGGGCGTCGAAATTAAACAAGCCAGTGACTGTCTGGCTGCGTGTACGCCCCAAGACAGTCATGCTCTTGGCAGGAGCGGGATGCCGCTGGCCTCTGCCCGACGCCACAGCCAGTGCTGACGGCACGAGGTTGCCATATCACCAAACGCTTTGCAAATCGAGGGTTTGCTTTAATTGCTCACTTCAGCTGCAGGAACATCCCAACCAGGACAGCCTCTAGGGTATAAACAAGTAGTGCTTAATAATACTGCTTAGCACTTCCATGCTGCTTTTACTTCTTCAAAGCACTTCTAACCGAGCTTTCTCTGCATCCAAGCACCATTTCCAAAGGTTTCCTATTCTCATTTTGTTTGTTGGCTGCATGAGCTAGAAAACCATGTTGTAACTTTAGTTACATGGTGGGTCAAGCAGCCTGGTAACCCCTGCGGTTGGGTTCCAGCAGAGCAGAAGGATCTGTGACATCTCCCATGAGGTCCACACACTTAGTCAGAAAAAAAAAAATGGAAGCATTCCTTGGGGAAAAAAGAGAGCAGGATTTGCCAGGCGCTGGACTGCGATCCCCCAAATCTTCCTTGGTTCAACATGAGAGGTAAGTGAGGGTGGCAACAGGAGCGATGGGTGTTAGCCATTGCCTTGCGCAGGACTCTCCCAGCTGAAATGATGAACCAAGTGGTAGCTTGCATCAACAGCCCAGACCCAGCACCTAGACCAGTGGGGCCAGTTAGCAAAGAGTAATGGTACCAGTCAGTTGTGTGATGCCAACTCTTGACTGTGAAGTAGAGGTTGGGTCTCGGATCTCCGTTCTCAATACACAAGAAGAAAACAAAACCCCCAAATGAACCACATTGTTCGTGTGGGCTGCTCGCTACATACGTCTGATGTCAATTTGGTCTATCAGCTTCACATTGGTAGAAGTTGGTAGTGGTGTGGTTGTTACTAACCCTACACACTTAGTCTACAACCACAGACCACTAGTAACACAGAAGCAGTAATATGAGCTATCAAAGAAACTATATTTATCTCCTCTCTCCTAAAGCTGACTTCCAAAAGTCCTACCTGATTTAGTTATTCAAGCCTCTGATTTTTTTTTTTTAATTTTATTTTGAATAACTGAATTATTTTCAGCACTTTAAAAACTGTATCCCAAGTTCTTTCAAGAGTGGTGCTTTGTTTGAAAAAAACCCCAAACCAAATAATCAAAGTCCGGGTAGATTAGAGCTGACATCTCATCCTTCCACCCACTGTTTTCCAAAGATATTCCCTATCTTTCAAATGGGAAATTCCACCGGAACCAGCGGAAGTCTTCCAGCGAGTGGATACTTTTAAAGACATCTCCTCGGTGAACTCCAATACACGCTTTTTAACAAAGGCAGAACTGCTGAAAATATAAAGGTTTTCTTTCTCCTAATCAAATTAATAGAGCCAAACCAAAAAAAATTGCAGCCCCTATAAATGCACACTAAGCTCCAAATTTTCTTCAAATACTTGAAAAGCAAAATAACTTTCACAAGCACATCAACATAAAGGAGAACACTCCCGTCCAACAAATACAAGGAGCTAGTTTCAAAAAATAATTAGAAAAAAAGTACAAGCTACATTTTCTGCCATAGGCTCTGTTCTTCAGGAAAAGACCGCAGAGTATTTAAGCGAACTGTCTGGGTTAATGACAGCTGATGTCCCGTATCCCATAGCAGTAGTCATGACCTTCAGGCCTCCCGTGACTGACGGGCTGACCCCAATCACTCCAGGGTGCAAGGTAAATGACAACCAAAGAAGAAAAAGAAAGAGAAGAGAAAGAAAACTTGCTGCCGGCTTTGTAGCCAAGCTTCCTAATAAAACCTAATTCAAGCTGTCAGAGTGAAATGAAGAAAGTGTCAACAGGGGTTTTCAGAGAAATATTCCAAATGTTTGGCTAGAAAAGCCAAGAGCTGGGCTCCCTTCCCCCAGCCCAACACCGCTCCTCAAAAAGGGCTGGAAAATCCAATGTCGAAAGGAATTTTAATAACAGGTCCGGGGGGACCCCCGAGGAGGGACCCAAGGGGACACTCTTCTTCCCTTCCCTGACAAACCCAATCATCTCCGTAATGGTGAAGAGCACAAAACTCACAAGGGAAGTGCCAACAGAGGGGTTCGGTGAAACCAGCATCCGTGTGAAACAGGACCATTCTGTCGGCTTTAGAAACCAAGATGTTTAATGGTGACCCACAGGTTAAGAGCCCTGGGAGCCACCAAAGAGAACAACCTGCCACCAGTGAAAGGCTGAGATTAAACGTGGGGTGAGCAACGTCCTGTGCTTCCACATCAACCAATAAGCTACCACGTCCCCTAGCAGAAGATGGAGAGAAAGTGCCTCTCCAAATTACTATCCCTCGCAGAAAAGAAGAGAATTAAAACCCTGAAGAGCCTTGTGTAGGCACTGAAACATCTGGCGAGTCCCCAAAACACTGCCCCAGCTTCACATCAGCACTGGGGCAATGTCCAGTGTCAGGCCACGGCCAGGTCATGAAGCTGCCAAAGGAGATGAAACCCACCCTGCCCCTAGTCCAACCTCTCGCTAGTACGGTGCTGCAAACAGAAGGGAAGAAGGATCCCTCCTTCCAGTAAAAACCTCGTTATTCATTTATATACCTCTACCAAGTTGAAGACATTACTGGGTGCAAAAAGAAAGCACCAACTTGCAGTTTCTGGCAAATACAGTTGGTTTCCAATCTCACACACATACCCATGGGCAAAAGCAGCATCAAGGCACCTTGGGATGGAGAAGGGAGGGTAAACACATAGAATATTTTGGAGGCTTTAAAAAAAAAAATAATCAGATTATTTGTATATAAACTCCCATGGGAAACAAGGAAAACAAAAACTCTAAACCAGCAGCCGAAACTCATTAACACACAGGGCAAATCAAAACCTCAAGAGTTTTCCTGCCAACGCGGTCCTTGAGGGACAGTCCGGGGAGGCCACAGGGAGGTTGTAGATGTTATACCAGGCACTGACCTGATGACAAGTGGACATCACTATCTTTCTCGAGACAACCAGATTCATCTATTTAGTACAATTGACTCGGAAACACCTTGGAGGAAACAGCTCCCTCTTTTTTTATACAGCTAGCATGGTCCTGGGCTATCCTTCCCTACACGAGGCAGCTATTTTTGAAGACTTGGCCAGCCCTTTGTACATGAAGGATGCCAACCGCTCCAAGGAGACCACCAGCCACCTCCAGCCTGGACAGAGTATATCCAAGCGGTTGAGCAGCATGAAGGGTTGAGGAAGCAAATTCATATTTTAAACGTGCTGAGATCTTTCAGTGCAGACAAAACCTCCGTATTACAACCATGAGCACACTCATCCCCTACCTCAGATGAAGGTCTTCCGAAAACTTCAGACAGGCGTAGATGAATTCCTTAATCTGATTGTAAACTTTAGGCACAAACTCAGAAAAGGGGAACTTCTTTGGAAACGGTTGCTGTAAAATACAGGAGAGAATTCAAGTCGAAGAGCAGATATTTAACAGGAGTGACGACTGCTTGCCAGCAACATGTTCCAAGCAGTCAAATTAATTCTAGTATTTAGCTAAGTCCAGCAATGAAACAACAAGCCAGCATTTATTGTATATTATATAAACATTTCAGCCAAGTGAAAGACCAGATAATCACTTACAAATGGCACACGGGTGCATAAGGGATTTGGAGTCTGAAATGGGCTGGAAGGAAACTTGCAGCTAGGAGGGAGCAGGCAGCACAACAGGACCCTCATTCCCTCTCCCAACTCCCTAACTCATATGAAAAAAACCCATTGGAGAACTCCTCGACTTTTATCTCTCACCACGCGCAAGGTGTTTTGCTTGGTCACCTCCCACAGTTGCTGCCCAAGGTGAGCGCTTGCTTACAACACCAAAAGCCAAGAGGAAACAGATGTCCTACGCCAAATTTTTCCAATCAGCTTTTACCCATAGCACACACATGGCTGGGAGGTGCAGAGCGTAATAGTAAGAAGCTGGACCCCATGATATAGTTTTGGGGGAAGGACACAGACTTTCTGAAATCTAAACACTTGACTTGGATCGAAAACCCTCCCAGTCCTAATTAAGTTCACCAGGCTTGGAGCTCGCTGCCTGCCAGATGTGGAGCAGAAGGCCACGCAGGCTTTTAAGGGACACTGGCTAGGTCAAATTTGGCCACGCTTAGGTTTTGCAAGCACACACTTCTACAAAAGCCAAGACGTATCACTTTGTTGGGCTTTTTGTTTTTTTTTTTAAATATAAGATTAAAACAAATCAAGGTCATTAACACGGTTCATAAAATGGGAATAAAATACCAATGGAAGCAGATATTTCTAGTCTCTTGTCTACTGCAAGCACCGTTCAGCTACAATAGTACACTGTGATCTGAAAACAAAATCAATAAGGTATTGCTACACGCACTTTCCTCATCCACCCCAGGAGAAATGCATCACATGGAAAGTATATTTGTTCTTTTCCCTTGTTTTGGTGATTTTTTTGTTGTTTATTTGGTTTGGGGTTTTGGGTTTGGGGTTTTTTTTGGCGCTTTCATGTGCAGTTCTCAATGCCACTAACAAGGGTGCGGGGTTTTCCTGCGCCAGCAGACACGCTGTGCCACTTTCCCCATTTCAAGATTACCTTTTCAAGTTCTGTGTCCTGGAATGGGAACTGTCCAACTATTTTCTTATAAACGTCTTCATTTGTCACTGGGATGGGACTGTAGTTATCTGAATCAAGTATATTTCTAAGAAAAGAAAAGAAAAGTTAGAAAGACAGCTTTGTGACGACAGACCAACCACAACTTTGCAGAGTTACTGCTCGGTCGGGAAGCTCTTAAGTAGGTGCCAGTCTAAGACGTGATCCCATGGGCCTAAACTTCTCCCCATGTTTGTGACTGTTGCAATCATCTTTGCTGCAGCCAGACTCAATGACCTCTCCCAGCTCCCTCCCTTCAGCCTGCATAAAGCCACAACCAGAGCTTAACGGTGATTTTAGGCCGGCCTGGAGCTTCAGCAGCAGCCCCTGGTAAAGCCCAGGTGAGCTTCAGTCCTGCCTGACTTGGGGAAGACGGATGCTGAGCTACCGGGGCACTGACAATCCTCCAGCACTTCTTCCCAATGCCCCATGCTCTGAGACACCTCAATCCTGCTGGGATGTCCTGGAGGACCATCACAGGAGGAGCTGATGGCTCCAGAGCACAGCATGGGACCCTGGATAATAAATCATGCCCTACCTGCGGGCAACTGCTCAGCTCACGGACGCGCCTACAGCAGCAGCACAGGGATACGCCACCGATGTCCCGAGACCCACGCGGCTCAGTGCTGGAGCGAGGGCACAGTAACGCTGCTGCAACAGCAGATTTTTGCATCCTTCCACCTATCAACTGTCAGTGTGAGCTCCGTAACAAAACCCTAACCTTATCCTTTTGGGACGTAAAACCTCTGGTCCACACCGATTTATTGCACAGATCTCATCACACACAGGATCCTCAGCACTGTATTTAAATTGGCTCTCCCTGGTCCAAAGAGAGCCCAGGCTGTAGCTTACTGCTGCCCAAAACTTAAACATGATCTTGCTACTTATCTCTCAAAAGATTTTTATTTATGGGCCAAAACTACTCTGTAAGGTACATCTCATCAGTTTGCTTAAAGAGCTTCTTACCTGAAAACTCCTGACCATTTCTTCAGCAGGGTTTCACTATACTGGTCTTGGATCTCCAACAGCATGTCAAAGAGCTGGTTCACTGGGAAGCCGTATCCCTGCAGCGGGGTGGGGGAAGAGAGCAACTTCAGATAAAAAAAAGTCACCCACAGGCGCTTGAAGATTATTTTCTCTATTTAACAGGGAGCATGTGGGCAAATTCTCCCCTACCACTACCCCACAGGTAGTGCTGGTGGAGGGATTTAGGCGGTGATTTACCGAGGCTGTAGGACCAAGGGCTATTAAAGGCTGGGCTGGGTGCGGGCAGGAGGCACAAGGGCTCGGCAAGGCAGCCAAGGCTTGGTCCTTGCCCACAGGCTGGCCACTCCACGCGCAGAGCGAACCAGGCTGTCCATCGAGCACCACAATTCATGCACCGCAATGTCAAAAAAGAAGCCGGGCCACCACAGCAAGCCCACATCAGCCACTTAACCCAGCTGACGGACCCCATCTGCGAGCAGCACGACCGTTGAGTGGGATAAAGAGGGGCTGCGAACAGCCACGTACCTGGAGTGTATCTGCAAAGAGGACAATGAGGTTCTTCAAGTCTAACACCAGGCTCGGGTCTGAGCAGTAGGACTGCAAAGAAGGGGAGAAATTAAAACATGGTTTTAACTGCAGCACGCAGGAAAAATATTGCCCTCAGCCCTCCTGCGTTATCACTTCAGTGATAATAAATACATAGGCACACTGCACAGTCTTATGATCAGCAGCTTTTATCCTACAGCCCATGCCCTAATGCTGCACAGGGCAAGGGAAGGCACACTGATAAGGGTATCTCTCCTCGTAACACACTGCTCTTGAGGCTCTCCATGATGAATAAGGATTTCGGTTGCTCTAGAGATACCTGAAGTGTCTCTAAGATTACCCAGGAGCTGCTGGGGAAGCGAGAGGAGATGAAGCAAATCAGCGCGCTGTCATACCAAGACGACAGCAGCGCCTCTCATTTAATATTTAGTGTGTTGTGTCTGATGGTAATGAAGCATCGCAGCGAGGCATCCCTGAGCCCCGCGCGAAGGCTGCATTGCTAAGTGGTTCAGGCCGAGAAAAAACACTTTGCATGCCTATATTTCAGCAACATTAATGGTCAGAGCTACAACACAAGTATTTATTGCGGGTCAGGACACTGTTCAAAACCCTGAAGACACAACTCGGTGTAGTGACAGCGCTGATCGTCCCCCCAGAGCCACCCCATGTTACCCACAGGCTTCGTGCACTCTCTGGACACAGCAGACAACCGCCCTATGCTGAAACACGTAAAGTTTCAGACAGAGTCTTACCAAATATAGAATCAGTGATCATAAGCTGGAAGGAGAAGCAGATTTAAAACTCACTGGCAACTCAAGGAGGAATGACTCCATTAATCAATGTAAAAGACTGGAAGAGACACATTTTCCATTTCACCGTCCAAAAAAGAAAGTCAGAAAGAAAGATAATGCCCTAAAGCTATCAGAAGTGATAAAAGATGTCCCTGTCTGCAGCAAGGAAGAAAATCCACGGATAAGGTTGGCTGAACGGGAAGAACTGAAAGAGCCTCACCAACATGAGAGCCCTCCATCAAGTCTCAATGGCAATATGGGATGGACGGCACTGGTCTATATGGGAGCTGTAGGTTGAGCAGTGCTTAGAGATAACAGCGATGACCACAATACTAGTGTTGAAAAATCATGTAACATTTCATGATTACTGAAAAAACCCTCTCCTGGCAGCCACTTCACACATTAAGTTTGGCATCACTTAGAACAACTTGTCATGGCAACAAAGCTGGTAAAATAGAAAAACACCGTGTCTGTACCTGGCTTACTCTCACGGCTTTCACCTAGCAGAAAACCCCACTTCAAAAGAAAATAAACACAGGTTTACAACCTAGCGGGATGTACATCTCTGTGTTTGTCCCCTTCGTATCACAGAAGCTTAAGCGAAAGGAGGCAGCTTCCCCGTCAACGTTAACTGCCATGCCAGACGGAGCCCGAGTGCCCCAGGAAGCCTCTGCGGTCCCTCATCCCAGCAAGCTCCAGGTCCATCACCTGGATTATCCCCACCCGCACAGGTAAAGCCAAGCAGCTCTTCGGCAACCCTGCCCGCGGGTGACCACGCTAAGCTAAAGGCAGGGGCCCGTAAATGCAAAACTCAGCGTGGTTTGGAGGAAGCAGCGTATTGTGTCTCCAGGCAGAAACTTTAGGGTTTTCTCAGCAAAGAGCAAGGACATCGTTATCACTTGGGTACCACCACGGGCATGTGACATCACGGGAGATGCAGGCCTGCTCCGACACGACCCTGCAGCATCCTCGTGCTTTCGGATGGCACTGCCTTCCAGGAGCAGCAGTGGGATTTCAGTGATTTAATACTTTGTTTTTCCTGGAGAAAATGGCCCAACAATTTGAAAACGGACTCGTGGAAAGTCATTAATGCTTTTCCTTTTATGGTCAAATGCAATTTTTTCATCTCGTTAACCAATATAGTTTTCAGAAAACTCCAGTGCTCCCAGCTGAACCAGTACAACATTATATCCGGTCACACAAAACTGGAAGAAAATTGTACATTTTTTGCCATTGGCTTTGGGTTTTTTGCTCAAACAGAGAAATACCGAAGCGATAAGCAATTTTTCCAAGTTTCTTTCAGTCTTAAAAAATAAGAAATCTATTTAGTGTCTTTTTACGCACAAATGATTTGCAGTTTGATAGCAGCCCATTCACTGCCATGAACTTTAAGGGAATATCAAACAGGGTCACACTTCAGCGTGCCAAATAGACGTTTTTTTCCCCAGTTTGCCGGGACAAACTGACTCCCTCTGCTGGTGCTTTTCAAAAGCGATCAGCGAAGCAACAGGAAAAATATCAAACCACAATTTTCTCCTTTCCAGTCCCCCAAAATATTGAGAGTTTGGTACAGGGAAATGCAGTGCATCAAGAGGCAAAAAAAAAAGCTGGAGAAAGCTTTTGGGGAAATAGCAGTGTATATTCATGTTATTGTTTTAAACACGGTCATTGGAAAAGAGGCAAAACAAAGAAAAGTACCGTAAAAGCCAGTATTTCCAGCATGTCAAGTCATACTCAAGCAACAGTTGAGCAACCCGGGGCTTTTACTTACTGAATGTGTTCTCAGTGCTGCAATAGTTTTTGATAACGCCATCTCCCACAGCTCATCAATATAGGCTCTATTTACCAAGCCCTGCGTTGTATGCAAGATGTGATCTTCAACTACAAAAAACCTAATGGAGAGGAGAAAATGGCACTGTTATCAAAAGTTACAGGTTTCGAGACATCAAAACAGATCTGCAAACACCGCATGCAAGGGATACGCGGCATTTGCACATCCACAGATCTCCAGAGCAAGCACAGATATCTGTATCAAATACAGCCAACGCTAAGCACTTTATTCACTTCTTTTTAATATCGTAGTATTTTATATGATGTTTCACTGTACTATAGAAGTGAGCTAAAACACAGTTGCTCCTAGTAATGCCACTCTGTGTATACACAAAGGCAGAATTTCCCCTCTCAAAGTTCTCCACCCCGTTATTTGCACAAGAACCGCTGATTAAACTCTGCTCCAGCCAGCAGCAATCGCATTACAATTGGTTAACTGCAGGGAAAAATACTTAAACTGCAGGGAAAATACTCTCTCACACCCGGATACACGACGTGCTCGCAACCATTTAAAGGCAATCGGTTCACTCCAATCTCCACTTATGAAGCATGCTGGCCAAAAAGAAACTGTATTTTTCAGGGAGCGAGCGTGGCACCGTACATTTTCAATAGCAACGCACAAAATCTCAGCTGTGTTTTGTCGGGGAAATTCAACCCAGGAGCGTGGAGCCGTGTGAGAAGGTGAGCAGCACGCACTGCGATGGTCGCAATTAGATGCTGAAATTATTATTGTTAGCTGAAGAAATTTCAACATCATACCCCATCTTTGCTAGATTAGCGGTCTTGGGTTGCCTCCTCTTAGAGCTTGGCTGCTTTTGGAAGACTCTCGTCAAATTTGAGTGCAATAATAAGAAGCTCATAGGAATAGAGGCTTGAGAATCACCTCCTTTACCAGGAAAATAATCAAAGAATAATTATCAAATACTAAAGAATAATTACGGCAGAGGGCCTATTCATCTCATTAGTGGGGCAAGTACATGCACATAGTCCACAGAGATTATTTATCCTCAGATTCCCAGAAATGCGCTTGCTGGTACAAGAGCTGGCAGGTTCCTCCACACTACCACTAGTGACACAGCAAAGTTCATGGGTGCTATAAAATACACTCTAAAACACTTAAAAAACCCACACCACCTTTTTTGTTCCTGTTTTGGCTCCCTTTAAAGGACCCTCAAAAAGATCAACATTCCCTCCTCTCTCTCTCTTTTTGGGCTCACTCAACAACACAGCACACACATATTTAGCGAGGATGTATATAAAAAGAATACCTACCCTACAATTTGATTAAAATACTTCCTGTAGCCATCTAAAGTTTCATGCTGCAACAAAGAAAAAGTGAGCAAAGGTTAAAACAAAGGTGACCAAGAGCAATCGGAAATAAATTAGAGACCACCCACCGGCCACAGCACGCCCAGAGATAACCCTCCGCTCCTTTATTCGGCAGAGCAAGTTTGGGGACTGCAAGTAGAGGACCATCGTACCATGTTTGAAGGTGGTGCAGGACCAATCTGGCTTGTTTTCTTCTCTGCTTCCTGTAGTAGTTCTCAAAGGTTTCTCGGGCACCCTGGAAAACAGAAAAGATTAATTCAAGTAATTATAACAGTTTGCATTAACCGTTAACTTGCAATATACTGCATTTAAGATGCAAATCTCATATTCCTCCAGCGTATCTGTGCAACGCTTTCCTGCGAAATGCAATCCAAATATCAGAAGATAAAGAGTTCTACTCAAAATACCGAATCAAAAAACCAACTGTTCAGGTATAAGAGTATCTGATGAACATTTCTGTACCCATTCTCCAGTATCGCCATGCAGGCGTGGTATATAGAGGCATGCAACCAGCTTCTTTACCGGACCGTAACATGTACAAATTCAGATTTACTTAACATTGGGGGCAGCGAAGCAACCGATTTCTAATGTTAGCAAAAAGAAAGAGGGGACAAACAGTGCCAGAAATTCTTCCACTGATTCACGAGTGCAGTGTGATGCAAAGCCACAAACATCAGGGAATTTCAGAAAAATGTGCTTGTGTGGGCTATAGCAAGTTATGAGACCGGTCTCTATAGCTGGGAAAAATAAAACAGGTTTTTGAGCTCATTTTCTCCCAACTTTACTGTGGGTCTGAGCCTCCAGAGGAGAGCCGGTTAGTCCCGAAAGCCAAAGACCCGAGTTCCCCTCCATGGGCATCGCCCACCCACGCCGGGCACTGCGGTGGGGACCTGAACCGCTCCTCTGGGGGCTTCGTCCGTAGGTGGCTTGTTTTACCAAGCCAGGCTACATCTGAGCATCCCCACCCAGGCAACAAACCCATGAGGATCCTCAAATGCCACCGACCTGCTGAAGCGTTCAGACGTTCGCCTACCACCCCGGTCCCCTAGGCTATGTAAAACCTTGCCGTTTTATCCCTGCCTGTTCCTCCCTCCTCCACGCCCGTGCTGTTTTATGTCTGAAATTGGATTATAAACACTTCAGAGAAGGGACAAGGTCTTGCTTTGAACTGTTTGGAGCCAAAAAAAAAAAAAAAAAAAAAAAAAATCTCATTTGGAATTCACAAAACAAACAACGTGCAACAACAAATATCACCTGAGCAAGGCACCAGACGTCAACCTTCTCTACTACAGAAAATAAATTAATTAAAAGGAAAACCTGATGCTAATTTAATGATTCTCCAGCTACTACGGTATTATACAACCAGGCTGCCTTAGGATGCCCTCAACTAAAGAGGTCTTATGAAACGCCTGCAATGAACCCTTGAGGAGCTGTAGCCTGACTTGCTCCTTGTCTTCTACAAGTTGGAGCTTGAGGCTTAAGAAAAAATTCAGCCTTGCTGATGTGCCCAGCAGCTCTCCCACCTAGTACTACCCTTCCCAACGGTGCTAAAATTCATCAAAAAAACCTTCTTGCGACCATGCACATGCATTGCAAAGATCATGCAGATTTATACCGTGGATTTTGTCTCTGAATTATAGTTTTTATCCTATATAGCAGTGCACAGGATGAGCAGCTCCCAACCCATGCTGGGCACATCCATCCAACCATCAGTGGTGCCAATATCCTGGCAAGGGACAAACCTGGACTGGGTATAAATGCGAGCCTTTCTCCTGCAATCAAGTTAAGCATCAGCTTGAACCTCCAAGTAATCTGACATTTTAAGAAAGCTTTTCAGAAATAGAAACTATCCGGGAACCCAGCATTTCCATGTCATATGTCTTCTCAATGCTCTCAAAAGCTGTTTTCCCCTGGAAAGGGAAAGGTCATGAGCCAGAAATCAGTGATCTACAGGTTAGACCCAGAACAGGGAGGATTATTACAATTTTTATCAAGCTAAGCGCTAGCTCCCTTCAGAGGGCCTACAAGCAGGGAGCTCTGACCTCCCTTCGAGCTCCTCTCCCAGGCCTGGGAGCCGGTGCTTCTCAGGATGCTGGTGTTACCCATCTCCTCTCGATTTTGGTGGTGCCACAGGAGAACCAAGACAGAACGGGCTGTCCCACTCCCACCCCGCCACTGATGGGACCGGACTTAAGATCTTTATGAAATCCTGCTGTGCCTCGTCTCTCAAAATCTACACAAGTGGCACAAAAAACCCTGATCATCTCCATCCTGACCATGAGAGCAACTCATCTCTGGTAGCATCACTGAGATCTTTTGAGTGAAGCTACTCACTAACCTAGCACAGCCCGCTGCTACCAATGAATTTGTGGTGCAAATTCAAAACTGAAGGCATTTTTTTCCCCATTTCTTCAATAAATTAATGTATGGCACCATCGAAGGCAAGAGCACACTGAGGTTCAGCCACAACTGCCAGCGCAGCCGCGGCGGCGGTCAGTCGCTCACACCAGCCACTGCATTTAGCTTTATGCAACATCATATGGAAGTCGGCGAGTAATTAATTCCCCGTTACTGACCACGCATAAGCCGCCATTTCCCCAGGCTACACAGGTGAGATTTTGTGGTGACCTCAAGGACTTACTGGAAACTTGGAAAGCAGCTCATTGGGAGCAGGAGGCTGATCTGAAACCCACCAGCCCTTTTAAGACCCCATTTTGAAGATTTCTGCTAAGACTATGCCACAGCAATTCAGTTCAGCTGAAATCACTTTCCCTCATCCCTCCAACTGAGCTCCGAGAAGAGATCCTCCCTGCTCACCCCACCCTCACCATGCATTTCTTCAGGAAAGAAAGGCCAAGAAGTCTCCAGCACAGCTCTGCCCATCCTCTCATCACCCTGCGACACCACAGGCCATATCCCGTAGCTCTTCACCTCATTAAAAAGCTTCTCCATTTGATGTGTCCACTCTCCCACCAGCTCCTCAAGAGCACCCGCACAATGGTGGAGGTCACCAGGTGCTGGGAGAGGCAGAAGCCACCAGGTCGTGGGGCACAGGGCAGCGGGAAGCATGTGTCCCCACGGCCGAGAGCCGAAACCCCCAACCCCATCATTCAGCTCCTTTGCCACTGGGAACAAACCAGATGCCAGGTTTCTATCCCTATTTTACCGATGGCTTTGAGGAAGATGAAGCATCTGGACCAACTTCATAATATTCTCCGAAAATTAAACTCTTTTGGATTGCACTTGCAGAGGAAAAATTGTTTTCCACAGACACAAGAAGCAAGAGTGATCTGAGCTGGGCTGGGCTGGAGATACCGCACGAAGGATTCACTACAAACCTCCCTCTCAACCTTGGAGGGAAGCCCCTTCAGCCTCACAGGGTGCTTAAAAGGTTTTGGATGCCAGGTCCTCCTTGTTCCAACCCAACAAATGGCTTTAACTGTAGCAGAAGAGAAGGAACAGCAAAGACCTTTGAAACCATTCTCAAAAAAATGTAGACCATATTCACAGTTTAACAGTTTCCCTAAAATTTATGGCCTAGAGACCTGCCCATTTGACCAAAAACATCTCCCTCCCAACGCACTGCTCTCTGTATTTTCTTTCTTGAGCCTTTTTTGAGCGCCCCAAGAATTAGGGACTCTCTCATGAGAGGCTACTCCAATGAAAAACTTCTCCTCCCCAAAAAATCTCTCTTGACACTATCCACATTTTGCTTGCGTACAATTTCCTCCTTTTCTCTTAAGTGCATTCCTCCATCACCTCCCTAGATCTTTTCATCGCTCATGTATTATATTCTCCTAAAAATGGGAAGTCTTTCTTCCCCTTGGTGGCAGTTTTAGCTTAGACCACTCAGTTTCCCACATTTGGCCTGTTTAAAACTATTCAACTTATCAGGTCTTCAGATATTATTACTTCTCTGTACTCTATTTTTAATATTGTTTTCCTCTGGGTAAAAAACCAAAAAGCAAAAACCAAACAAACAGAAATAAACCACACCAAAAAAGTATCCAGAATAGACCACGAGACCCCGTGTTTTATAGACGACTCATCTGAAACACCACGTAGTATTTATACTTCGATCCCATTCTCCTCTCACAGCCCTGTGCCTGGTGGTTTTTCACATTTAACCAATCCCGTCCTTACCTCCCGTTTTCAAACACAGTATTTTGGGACCTAAATGCTGTACACAGGTATCATGAGAAGTGACTTTGAGAGCATCACTAAGCTACTTGGGCTGTCCAGGCTCAGCCCCTTGTAGCAGCCACCCGAAGTGCAGGCAGGTATGCCAGCATCTGCTCAGGCAGGGAACCAGCTGAATAAAAGATTTGCTCCAACCTCTCCCGAGTGTTTCAGCACGGCACGGCACACAAGCTGAACAACACCTTCATCAACCAATGCTTCGATAAAAATACCAGACCGGAGCTGACCCGCATGTGAGCACATAAGCTCGGAGCAGAGCTGTGTGTGTATGTGCCCCATTCCTGCTCTCCATGTCCCCTCGGTGGGAAACACTCCAACTTTTCTCTTTCTTTTCCTTTCTCCTAAAAGCAGCTATTTTACACTGTAAAGATGCATTACACCTGCAACTTTTTTCTTTTTCAACAAAACTCATGAGGCACATGCAGATCTCAAGCGGAACACGGCAGGTCTGAGAACGAGGACCACTTGGGAAGGACTACTGAAGGAGCAACTCCCAGCCCCAACCTCTCATGGACTTCCAAATCCACCACCGACCTTCTGCAGAAGCAAGATGCCGCTAATACATATCGTTACAGAGGCAACAACCTTGCTCCTGCTTGGTTTCTTGTGAGCTCAACCCATAACTTGGGGAAATCAAGTACTTATGGTGGGGAGAGGAGAAGGAAGTCCCTTTCCTATTCATCTATTCAGTTTTAATGAGAATAGGTTTCACCCAATTCTCAATGTCTTTAAGTGAGCAGGAAGAATCCAAAGCTACGCTTCCAAACTACATATTTATTGTAATCACTGGTCCAGGAAAAACCCTCAATAATGCCTCATATTTTTAAAATTACCGGGCAGAACTTTCCTTCTCAAATTAGCTTCAGAGTTCACAGAGTTGGCAATGAGAGGCAGATAATTAAGATCGCAGATGAACACCACATAAGGGAAAACAGAATATAAACACAAGAATGCAAAAACAACAGCTGAAAAAACCCAAAAAAGTTTCATAATTCAGGAGCAGCAGAGAGCTGAAAGCAAATCTAGCTGTGAATTACATAGGGAAAAACGTGCTGTAAGTTTTATTCTGCTGTTGTCCTCAGCAAATAATTAAAACGCCCAGTAAAATAGGACTTTTTGGATCCAGAACATGTAGATGACAATGTTTTGGATTACTAAATTTCTCCTTACCTGGAAGCAGAAATGCACCCTGTGTACTTCATGTAATGATGATTTACTAGCTGCAAACAACTGGGTAACACGTGCCATCAATAACCCATCTCTCCCATGGGGACATTATTGGTTGAGCCATCTCAAACACTTCATACTTGCAACATCATTAGTCCATTCCCTAAAAATGAATGGATCTTCTAAGCTCTTACATTAAAATATCATTACAACGACAGTAAGTAAGGTGATGTGCTATGACAATACATGCTGAGTAGATTCCTCCCTTGATAAACCCAAGTTGTGCTTAGTTTAGTGCATATATGTGGACACCAGTTAATCATGTACGCAGAACAAGCAGAAATAGCCCCAATTCACTGGTAACAGCCTAGTTTTAAATCCACTGGAGAATGCTTTTCTAGCACCTGATCCACAGACCGTGTCATTCGCATCACTGCAGCTCTGGTTTAAGCAAACAGCGATGAATTTGGCTTACTTCCTTGTTAGTGAGAATCTTAAATCCACTGCCCATCTGGATTTATTAATGTATTAGCACTAGCTACTGCATGACCTGGGCTTCTCTTAAATTAATCTCTGGCTTTCACTGACTCTTCATCCTCCTTTGACTTTGGTCCACAAATATTCTCAGGCACATGTTTTGGGAATTCTTCTACCTTTAAGAGAGACTTACACGGCATCTCACAAAAGCACAGCTCCACTCCTATACAGCCCATCTCAGGGGCTTGCACAACTGTTTCCCAAGCAGCAGATTAGTATTCATCTATCTATGAAAGTCTGCTTTCAAATGGCTCCTTCCTCACATGGAGACTTTACCGTGGAGCTCCCCAAATCCAAAACATTGTACCTAAGTGGATGACTGATCAGCTCGATGGGTACCTGGTTGGTACCCATCCATACCTGGTTGGATGGTTGGGTTCAGAGGGTTGTGGGTTAACAGGTCATACTCTACATGAAGGCCCGTAACAAGTGGAGAATGACAGCAGGCATTCTGGGACCTGCCTCGCTTCATCAATGACCTGGAGGAGGCAATGGATGTGGTCTCGTCCACTTTGCAGATGACCCCAAATTGGAGGAAAAGTCAATACACTCAAACGCAGGGCCACCATCTGGAGGGGCCTCGGCAGGCTGGAGGACTGGGCCAACATGAACATGATGAAATTCAATAAGGACAAATGCCAGATATCACATATGAAAAGGAAGAACCCCTGAACCCCTTGCAACAACACAGACTGAGGACCACTGCTTTGGGAGCACCTCTGTAGATAAAAGACCACAAGTTTTGGTAGACAGCAAGCTCAACATGAACCAGCAGTGCATCCTCACAGCAAAAAGCAGCCAAAAACATCCGGGGATCTAACCCTAATATCTACAACAAGGTCACTGAGAAGATGGAGCCAGGCCGACTTCACAGTGGTGCACAGCAGGAGGAGACATGACGGGTACAAATCATAGAATCATAAAATCATTTAGGCTGGAAAAGACACTTAAGACCATCAAGTCCAACCATTAACCTAGCACTGCCAAGTTCACCACTAAACCATGTCCCTAAGCGCCACATCTACACATCTTTTAAATATCTCCAGGCATGGTGACTCAGCCACTTCCCTGGGCAGCCTGTTCCAGTGCTTGACAACCCTTTCAGTGAAGAAATTTTTCCTCATATCCAATCTAAACCTTGCCTGGTGCAACTGGAGGCTGTTTCCTCTCGTCCTATCACTTGTTACTTGGGAAAAGAGACCGACCCCCACCTCACTGCAACCTCCTTTCAGGTAGTTGTAGAGAGCGAGAAGGTCTCCCCTCAGCCTCCTTTTCTCCAGGCTAAACAACCCCACTTCCCTCAGCCGCTCCTCATAACATTTGTGCTCTAGAGCCTTCACCAGCTTCGTTGCCCTTCTTTGGACCCGCTCCAGCACCTCAATGTCTGTCTTGTAGTGAGGGGCCCAAAACTGAACACAGCATTCGAGGTGCGGCCTCACCAGTGCCAAGTACAGGGGGACGATCACTGCCCTCGTCCTGATGGAAATGAAACAGAGACATTTTGACTGGTTTGTGAAAAACTCTTTCACAGCAAGGACAGTCAGGCAGCAGAAAGAGTTACCCAAAGGTGTTTTACAGTCTCCATCCTTGGAAGCTTTCAAGACCAGACTGGAAAAAGCCCTGAGAACCCTGGTCTGATCTCACAGATGACTTGCTCTGAGCAGGAGGTTGGACTAGAGACCTCCTGAGGTCCCTTCCCACCCAGATGACCCTATCCTGTGAGAAACATGCTTTACAAACTGACGACACAGAGATTTTGAAGCCTCCAGGTATTTTACACATGGTTTATTACCCAGCCTGGGCTCCAAATGTCCTGATCACCAGCCATTTCCCATGCATCATGTTCTGTGAGGAGGAAGGGCCAGAACTGGGGCCAGAAGTCCCATTTCAGGGGGGTTATATTCACAGTTTAGCCAATCTCAGTCTCATTTCAACAAGAAACAGTATATTCCTTTTCCCCCATGTGACTGAGCAAGAGTGCTGTGATGTGTCACCCCTCACCTGGCTGAAACGGCCCCTATAGATAGTGTTTCATTTTAATTTGCCTATAAGTGCCAAACAACGCTTGGCATCGTATCAATGCTGAAGAGACACTCGGTCAAACCTGGATCCCGCTTCTACTCCCCTCTCGTAACCCCAGAGTTGCAGGGGCTTACCCAAAACCAGACCCACACGTACAACCCCTGCCCCGATGGCTCAACAGCTCAGAGCAGTAGTTTGGATGGGACCTACCTTGTCAAAAGCAGGACAGAAGTTTTAAAATTCTGCAAATAACCACTTTTTACCCCAAAATTACCTAAAAGGGGCAGTTTGTTTTAAGGAGAGATGATTGTCCAGCACTTAAAGAAACCAACAGGAGCTTGTACGCTAGTTAGAAATAAGTTGCAAGAAAATGAGCTTAGAAAATAAGTTTAACATGCCCTGAAGAACTCTCAAGACAAGAGAACACCAGTAGCCACTAATGAAACACAAAGAAGTCCGACCCTTAAGCAGATGCTTAACTTTAAAAATGTAAATATTCCCAAATAATATCACGGAGGCACACGGGTACGCATGCAGGTGCTCAGCACTGAGCATGTAAGCGCTTTGCTGAATCAGGATCAAAAAGGAGGCTCTTACTCAGCCCTGTGGAACCGCTTGTTGACTGTAAACACCACCTTGATACCGAAAACAAAAAGATAAAGCTAACCAGAAAATTGCGTGGGGGGAAGAGAGAACGACGGTACAGCAAGCGCCACTTTTGAGGTGAGCCTCTCCCTCCGAGGTTTGCAGAGCTGTGCACGCTCACAAGCGGCTGCGCTCGTCTCCACGTGCCCTGCACGGCTGAAAGAGCACACAGAGTGGAACGGTCACACTTCCACCTTGTCCTGACCAGGGGTGTCTCCACCATCCTGGCTAGACTGATTTTCTGTGCTGCTTTGCTGGCCAGTATCTCACTATGCTGTGCATCTCCTCCTACAAATAAAAGGGCCATGGGCACATGCATGGAGCCATCTCCTTCCTACCAGCTCAGCCTAGCCTAAGCAGGATTTGATCTCTGCTCCACCCAGCCCTGACTCCAACTTGTACCCCAGATGGAAGACCATAACCCATTTCTTCTTCAAGTTGTTAAATCCTAAGTTTCAAATGCTTCAGGGCTTGTATCCAACAACAGGCACTGATAGGAACCACCCGACTTAATGCACTTAAATAAATAAATTGAGACCTAGCGAAGTGGAAGAAGGCCAAGGAGCATGACCAAAGGCCATCCCAAAGGAAAGGAGTGCTCCAGAGCTTGTGTAGTACCAAAGTCATGAGCTAGTCAGTTGAAAGAAACTCTAACTGAGAACTAGTGAGAGCCACAAGAGCAGAAAGCCAACCCAGAAGGGTCTGTAGGAGCTCTAGTGCTCCCTTCCCTCTCTCCGATCGTTGGTTTGGTAAATTAATTTCAAGCAACATTTGAAAGCAACAAAAAATTCACAAAGCAAAAGCAAGGAGAAAGCAAAGCTTGAAGTCAGAGCCCAACAGATACAGTTACCTCCCTCCTGCTCCACTGACTAGTCCGACGTGGTTAGCAAATGCTGGCGGTGCTACCTGGGCCACCTCCATCCGCAGAGATGGAGAAGGTGGGAGAGAAATACCCTCCTGATCCCTCCAGGCAGGGCATCGGGAGCCCAGGTGAGCTCCCAGCCAGTCCCGGTCAGGCAAACAAGGAACATACGGGCATCAATGCACCAGAGAATTGGTTTTAAAGCCAATTCTCTATGGGGCGAAGACGCACGTGGTTTTTCTTTAGCTCTGATGCAAAGCGGCACAAGAGCCGCTGCTTGTCCTAGGGAAAACTTGGGGTCCTGCAGCAGGTCTGGCACAGCTTCTCACTGCTTCCCGCTGGCTTGGCCATGAAATAGTTAACTATAGAAGAAAATAGGTAAGATTTCCCCCTTCTTCCCCCTTCCTCCAAGGTAGACGCCCAACACCTCCTCTCTCAAAGGAGCCGGGCTCCTTCCTCCCAGAAAATAAGGCCATTACCCCCCGTCCCACTGCCGGAGCCGGCGGCGCAGCATTGTTCCCCAGCCCTGTCTATAGGAAGCAATATCTATTTTCCATTTAGACGAGGGTAAAGCCTTTAATTTCACTCTCCTGGCTGCAGCTGGAGTTCCCTTTTAACTGCTTGGCCACAGGAGTGAAGACAGTTTTATATGGAAGAAAATGCTGAAAAGGCCACTTTAATACGCTTGCATGTGAAAAGGGGAGAGCTTTTCATACTGCACGGTAATGAGGGTCAGCGGGATATTACACTTCACCATATGGCTAATTTGCACAGCAGGTCAAATGCTCTATTTGCTTTTTAAAGACTGCCCAATAGATTAAGCTACACTAAAACAAAACACACACACCAAAAAAAAAAAAAAAAAAAAAATAAAGAAGCGTGAGGTGGAGATGCCCTCTAATGTTCGAGCCCGGCAGCACATCCAGCATGGCGTGCAAGGGGTTTTGTTAAAAAAAATAATAAAATCTGAAGATGAGCGGGGTAGGGATGAGACGAAGCGCGGTGTTTTGGAGAACCCCGCCGCTTCGGCATCACCCCAGGCCCACGACAGGTACCTGTGCTAAGGACCGTCCTCGCTCAACGAGCGGCTCCGGCGATTAGCGTGATGGCCCTGGTAAGCCATGTTTGTCTTGGCGCGTCCTCGGCGCCGTGGCCCAGGCGTGACCCGCGGAGGCGCTTCCCGTCCCCGGGCCGGCAGCTGCCTGCACACCTCCCAGCAAATCTGGTGGGTAAAGATTAGGGAGCCGCACGGCCGGGGCGTTTGAAGAGAGTAAACACGCTGATTAACGAGCCTGGCTTTTGTAATCGCCTCCCGCCCTCCCCACCACAGCAGAGTGTTAATTTATTAAGTACCTTAACAAAGGGCCTTTATTAGTGGCCTTAGCTTGGCTGGCTCCTTTCAGAGCATTACTAACTACATCTAATAAAGCTTTAATTGACTACTGCTTTTCGCAGCCTCTGACCCGGGATGACAAACGGTGGGGCCACGCTAGCGAAAGGAGGAGTTTCCATCCCAAAAAAGCCTGGCAGCTCGCAGGGATGCAAGGCGCTCGGCTGAATCCGACAGATGAGAAGTCTGGAGATGAGCATCACCTCGCTCCGTCTGGACCAGAAGCCAATTTCTTCCCACATCAGCCCCTTTTATAGATCCTCCAGTTTTCCCAATAGGAGGAAATCACAATTTGGTGAGAAATGTGAAATTTTTATGGCTTGTGTGATACAGAGGGGAGCAAACCACTCTCTTCTCAGTTTTAAGACCTAGGAATTCAGAAACAGAGAACCAGAGCCTGGTGCCCCCCAGCTCCCCAGCCCATGCTCCCACAGCTAGCTGGTGCTGTAGAGAAAGGAAAAAAAGCAGTATTTTCCCCAAGGGATCAACACGAAAGCAACTGCAGGAAGGTGGGCACCAGAAGTAGGAGGCCAAATAACTCTTTGCTCTGGCCATAATCAAAGGTTCCCATCTTCTTGCAGCGGGAAGCCATCAATGAAGAGACAGAAAACTGCCCTTGGCGACGTGATGGAAAATCAAAGAATTGAAGACTTAAAGGAAAAAACAGAAAGCCCAGGGCAAGTAAAATTGCCAGCACAGAACTGCCTCTTCAGCTCGGTGAAAGGGTCGGGTAGCTCGCATCTCTACTTCTCCTCTCAAAATCACAGACAAGCCATTTCTGGTGCTAGCTCTGCTCTCAAGATCCTAACCAGGGGGTCAAATGTTTCACCTCAACCTCAGAAGCTGGAATCATGGGTGCTGCATAGTTATCTAAGCGTTCATTGAAAATAAATAAGTAGGTATTTCTAATCCTTGTAACTGCAGAAAAAAAGCATGAAAATGAGAATAAAGTGCCCTTCAATTGCTCAGTCCAGGAAAGAAATACTTTTTCAAATGCCACAAGTTCTTTCGCCTCATTCACGTTTACCTACACTGGTATAACCCGGAAAAATCAGAAATTCCCAGGTTTAAAAATGCAGTAGCCTCTGTTCTGCAAAGCAGCTAGAAGTATTTTAACCTCATTCAAATAAAAAAAAAAAAAAAAATCAGAAAATTTAATGTGCCTCAAACCCTTGGCAAGACCGGAGCCGTGAGGTTTTCCACGCAGTCATACAGCAGTGCCCAAGAGCTGTCAGGAGACACCCCGTGTCCTGCCTGCTCGGGGCTCAGGTGGGTGTTAGAGATAACTAAATAAAACCTGAATTTAACCAGCAGGAACAACCAGCTTTCCTAATACACGCGTGTAAATGCTACGTGGCGGCAGAGCCCGGGCACAGCGCCCTGCCTCCAATGCCGGCCAGCACCAGACCTGGTGTTACTGAAAAATAACACAAGAACAGGGCAAACACGTAATTCAGCTTTTCCAGCATAGTTTCTCAGCCTCCAGCAACTCACAGCGCAGGGACGCCCTGAGCCACAAGCCAGGTCTTATTATTTAATTGCCCTTGATGGATTTTTTTTCCATAAATTTGCCCAACGGCTTCCCATGCCCATGTAAACTTCTAGTGTCCAGAAGACCTTGTGTCAAAGTTTCAGAGAAAACAGAGGTTAGAGATCAGAACAGACTGTAAGTCTTTAAAAACTAGGGAAAACAGTGCTTATAATTTCATATTCTCTCTTGGAAAAATTCCAGCTTGCATGACAAAGCTGAAAGAAGTGACTCGTGCTGCGTGGCTCAGACGAGCTAAAAGCCACCAAAAACCTGCAACCAAGCCCCAAATCCAGAGGCCATCGCGGCAGCACAGGCCATCAGCACAGCCGAAGCCTCCCCCACGCCGTGGCTAACCACGGAGAATTGGGGCTCAGGTGCTCTTATCTTCAAAGCGCTCGACAGGCTGGATGGACCACACAGAAAACATCTCCTAAAACTACGGGACAAAGGCGGCATCAACAATTTGACTTTATCTACGCAACGGATCTCCCTCTCCCACCAGTAAAGTTTATTTCTGCAGCCAGCAGAGCCTTTTCAGGGGTCTGTCAGGCTGCAAGATGCAGTTCTGGAAGGAATTACACCCACCCAAAACCGCATCCCTTTCCAAATGCAAGCAGAGGAGAAGGACCGGATGAAGAACTGACGCTCCATGCTCAGACCCTGCAGTAAGTCCACTGAAGAAGACAGAGAGAACATATCTCTGGACAAAACAGATGGATTCTTTCGTGCAAATAAATTTTAAAGCAAAATCACAAGCAGCACGCCTGGTTTCAAGCATGCTCGTGTTGAGAACTTGCCTTCAACAACTCGTTTCACGTTTCCCATAGCATCACAGGTTTCAGGGAGCTTTGCAAGGGGAAAAGGGACAGCATCTCCTCTTTCAAGTTTATTCCTCTGTTAAGAATTTAACCTCTGCACAAGCTAAGGACGACCTTCCATGAGAAAGGGCATTTTCACGTGTATGTTCATCGCTTGCTTTGAAAGCAGAAAAGACAGCAGCCATGGGAGAGGACGGGGAGACGAAGACCTGCCTCTCTTCCCAGGCTTGATCAAAGTTTCAAATTAGAAACTTGAGATTTCAAATACAGCAACAAATTCTGTGACCCTTCGGTTTCCTGAGACAAAGCAGTTTGTTGGGCAAGAACTAGGACAGAAGCTCTCTGAGGGAACTCAAAACTCTTTGGCACACCAAAACACTGCTGATGGGCCAGATGGAAATGCTCCTCACCCTTATGGGTGCAAGGAGCATGCTGCAACAGGAGGACTCTACTTACCAGAGTCCACCCAGATCCAATGTCCCTTTTATCTAAAATCCTAAAATTCACTCACCAGTTGACTACCTTCATTCTAGCCCTACACAGTTGTGCTCTTATTTCCTGTTTGCTCATTCAGGTCACTCACCACCCAGGCTGAGCTCCTGCGCGGTGCAGGCGAAGGCATCTCAGCTGCAAGGGAAGCGTCTGCAAGCAGGTATAAAGCTGCACAAGCTAAATGCAGGGATTTTAGTGAAACGCAGGGATTTTCAGGGTGAAGCAAGTTCTCCTAACATGACAGACAAGTAGCCACAGTAAATCTTCCAAGTAATCCAAGACGCAAATTCCACTTCAATCACATTTTAATAGGTTTAAGTGTTAACCAGAAATGTGTATTCTTTTCCATTTAATAGCGGTAGAAAAATTTAGTGTATTTGCTACTGCTCAGTCATCGGTTTAGAGCTGCTCGGTTCATTTAACAAGAGCAAGGGAGTGCAAGGTTTTCAGTCTCTGCTACACAAGTATCATTTGTTTTGTTATTCTGCCTAGCCAGGAGTGGGTACCACAGCTTCTCCTTAAACTAGACCAAGCAAAAGACTGCTGCCCCACTCCAACATGCAATTTAACATCACATCATCCTAGTTAAAGAGAGTTGGTTTGCTTGTATAAACACTGAACACATGGCCAACCTTTTAAAACAGTATTTTTGTATTTATCAAATCAATTCTCGATATTAAAAAGAGATACGTTCATCCAGAAGGAACATAAAAGACTCAAATACTTCAAAATATTTCCCTTGGGGGCCTTTTCTGATCTTAAAAATTTTACTTTTTAATAGCTAGAAAGAAGTACTCCAAATCTGGAGTTGCTGTGCCTGACAAATGAAGTGAAGCGCAGAGCACACGGAGCTGTAAAAGGCGAGAAGGACATTAAACTTTTCAGAGATGACAGCTCGAGCTTTCACAGTTCCTCAGAGTTAATGCTGCTCCAAAGGAGTAGAAAGTAACATGCACAAATTAAGATTTGTTGGAAAGTCTAATCTTCTCCCGTGATTAATAGTCAAAAGTTTATCTCTGAGTGGTAGCAGCACAACAGAAGATCCAACCCCGAAGACCAGTGACACCGATAAGAAGTCAAACACAAACCGTTTTTCCATATTTTTAACAGCTTTGATTTTGCTTTCAGATGACAAAATACATCACGTAACAGTGTACGTTTCTAAAAGTTATGCCAACGACCAGGACCATACACAGATCCAGCCCTTCGGTCTTCCCGGCGTCTAATGGAATATTTCCTGTAACTGCTCCAAGGACAGACACACACGAGACCTTCTCCTACCACGAAAAAGCTTTTCTATATCAACCTCATTTCTGCTTTTCGACTTCCCAGCCATCTGCATATAGGTCCTGAGCACCTCATCCACCTGCCCACACACTGATCAACCCAATCTTCTCCCCAGTATCCCCACGGACACAAGCTGGTCCATGCTGGGTCATAAGCCACCTTGAGTCAGGGATGATGAGTTTCTTGGGTTTGGGCAATGAGGTTTTTGGTAAGACTGAATGCTTTTAGATGGTGTGACGTGCCACAAGGCACAGAAAGAAAAGCTTGTCCCAGTTGAAGTTACCCAGAATTAGTCCCTCACATCCCATAAGCCAACAGATACCCGAGCAAAGGGATACTGATTTCAGAACACAGTCCCTAAAAAGGATTAAATGTTCCCTTGGTGCTTTGCAGCCTTCATATCGCCCATAAAACCAGAGTCACATAGCATCTATCTGTCCACATTGCTTCTCAACCTGAGAAATGTGAAAATACACTTGAAATACAAGACGTTTTGACATTTCAGATTAAGGACAGCCACCCTGCAGAGCAATTCCACCAAAGCACCATCACTCAGCTCCAGAGCAGAACAGAATGAGACCCAGCAAACATCAGAGCAGGGCTCAGCCTTTCCCCGGGTCAGACTTGCACAGGGACACATACATTTATCTCGGCTTCAACTAGCCCTGTCTCTGCAACGTGAATACGTTTCCCTACCTCCCAGATATAATACGTAGGCAAATTTTTTCTAGGGGAAACCATAAAAGAATATATAATAACTCAAAGCAACACCGGGCTAAGATACACTAATATTAAGGAGCTTCTCTCAAATATCAGCATCCCCCAAATAAACCCTTACTCTGGTGCACAGGATACAACGTGTACATAGGAAGCATCATTTCAAGCATTTCTGAGAGCCCCAAGTGAGCTCGTATTTTAATAGCTAGAGTGGAAACTTCACGCATTTTGCACCGAGCCTTTCCTTCTGTGCAATTCCTCCTCCTACGGAGTCAAGCCCTTGAGTCTGGAGCACCCAGCCCCGTGCCGGCTGACAGGCTCCGAGCCGGAGGAAGGCAATCGCCAAGCCCCGCACCAGGTAACGCTCTGAAGAAATCACTGCACGCTCAAACAATGGGATATTTGTCAAAGTACAGCTTGATCACCAGCAATCATCTGTTTTTCATAACTACATTTGACCTAAACTGAATTGACTGAACAAGTAGCCTGTGTTTCTCATTCTGGAAAATATGGTGGCACGGCTCCCTCTCCAACCCCCCCTCTCCTTTTTAAGTCATACTTTTGAAAAGTTACAAAGCGATGATGTCGACAGATATTTCCTCATTACAAACAGCAGCAGCTAAACATTTTCAGGTTGCATTTTTGGCGATCTCCTCCTGTTCCAGGTGACCTGCAAGGTTAAGCACACGGGGACGTGCCTTTCTCCTCCGCTTGCTTTCAATCCACCCTCTCTGCAAAGAAAACCACAACCCAACACTTCCCAGTGTAAAAACGAGCAGAGATGCTCTCTAACCACGTGCTCTTTTCATAATATATTTAAAATTCATTAAAACTTTATAATGACTGAGCTGCCAGCGAAAAAAATATATTCAGGACAAGCCCACAGAGTCTTCCATGTGAGGCCACCGTGCATAAAACCTCTGGGAGGCAACTCTCTGCTCATAGAAGAAAGCTTGCTCCCCGGTCTCGAGGAAGGAAGGAAGCGGTGGAAATCGGTCACAAGCTTTGCAAGGAAGGATGCATCCCCAACAGCTAATCAGCTCTTGTCAGAGCTCCCATCAATTAAGGGGAAAAAAAAAAAAAAACCTCAATGTAAGAAGAGTGCAGAATGAGTCCTTGAGGAAGATGAAGGACAGGTCCGGAGGGAGGCAAAGCAGCCAAGGGAAGAGGAAGGTGGAAGGATAGGAGGCAAAATGTACTGAGAAGAATGCAATCTGCAACAAATCTCACCCATTTTTTACAGTCTGCTTAATAGCGTGTGTTTTAAGCTGTATGTCTCCTACCGGAGAGCTAATAATCACCGACAGACAGGCGTTTACATTAATTGCAGGGACACACAGGGAAAAAAAGTCCCTAAATGGGATATTTTTATGAGGAGACAGTACTGTACCGCTAGATGATTTGAGTTCAAAGTTCTTCACTCTCCCCCTCCCTGAATCCAAGCACGCACTCGGGAAGGAGCAGAAAAGCACCCGTCTCGCACACCACGTTCGAGCAGAAAAATGCAGCTTGCACCTAAGACTCTGCTATAAAATATTTGGGTTGGAAAATTACATTTGCATATTTGGTTTTTTGTTCTTCCATCACTGAACGTGGGGGAATGGTCAGGGAGCACGGAGAAATAAAAACAAGATAAGCTAATAAACAGACCTCCTGTTCCAAGCGCCACCGAGGAGCAGCACATCCAGTATTAGCTACACCCTCTGTACTGGGAAAGAAGTCATGTCCTACAGCCCGTTTCCGCGTTTGACAACTAGTTTTTTGGCTCTTTTTAAGGCAATGATCCATACAAACCGAATTCAAACAGGCACGCGGCATGCTGTACAGCCTACTCCCAACCAGAAGCAGACCAGCACGACCTCTGATTTGACCAGCTCTCAACTCTGCCCACATAAACCAACACGTATGTAATAATTATGGGTTTACAGAAGACAGTTAAGTCAAGAAGCCAAAATGACCAGTGAAATGGCAGTGAAACAGCTGTGTTACACAAACAGAGATGTAAGCACAAGCACCAGCACTCGGCTCATCTGAGCAGAACAAGAGTTCTCCTTCCTCCTACCCATCACCCACGGAGCTCTGTCGGGTGAAATCTGCCTTTGATTCCCCTACTCCCTGAAAATGCAGATGATAAAACGGGAAGGAGCGACTGACAGACCAGCGGGGTGTGCTGCCATTCAGAGGGACCTGGGCAGGCTGGAGAAATGGCCCAACAGGAATCTCATGAAGTTCAATGAATGCCAAGTCCTGCCCCTGGGGAGGAACAGTCCCAGGCACCAGTACACATTGGGGGTGACCAGCTGGGAAGCACCTTGGCAGGAAAGGACCTGGGGGTTCTGGTGGACCCCAAGTTGACCATGAGCCAACACTGTGCCCTTGCAGCAAAGGAGGCCAACCGACTCCTGGGCTGTGTTTGGCAGAGCACTGCCAGCAGGTCGAGGGAGGTGATCCTTCTCCTCTGCTCAGCACTGGTGGACATAGCTGGGTCCAGGTCTGGGCTCACCAGCACAACAGAGACAGACAACACTGGAGCAAGCTCAGTGAAGAGCCACAAAGATATTAAGGGATGGGAGCATGTGACATACGGCGAGAGATCTGGGACTGCTCAGCCTGGAGAAGAGAAGGCTCAGAGAGACCTCCTCAACGTGTACAAGCACTCGATGGGGGAAGTAAAGAAGGCAGAGCCAGACTCTTCTCAGCAGTGCCCACTGACAGGAAAAACCGAAATACAGGAATTTCCATTGAACATAGGAAAACACCTTTTTGCTGTGAGGGTGATCAAACACTGGAACAGGCTGCCCAGAGAAGCTGTAGAGTTTCCATCCCAACTGGACATGGTCCTGAGCAACCCCGCTCTAGCTGACCCTGCTTCTGTGGGGAGCTCGACAAGGCGATCTCCAGAGGTCCTCTCCAACCTCTGTCTGTGATGCTGTGAAGATGGACGCAACAGTAGCTTCCCTATAGAGCAATAACGTAGATATGTGTGGGCACCCGTACAAGTCAATGTGCACCCAATTTAGTTAAAGGGTCTATACGCAAAAATCTCACGAGGTTTCCTATCCAGCAGCAGCTGTAGAAAACATGCTCTGTGGCATACCCAAGCTATTACTACAATAGTTTGCTATACAGTTCCATGCATGTCCTTCGGTTAATATTTGAAACGATTACAAGAAGGAACAGGCACAACTTTTTAGACTGTGTTATTCCTAAAAAGTTTTTTATCCTGAAGGATTCCAAGGCGTTTCAACACCTTACGACAACCGTGGCTGGGGCAAGACAAGCTGGAGGTAGTAAAGCCAGAAGAGAAGATTTAAAGGCAAGAGACAAATCCCTGCTCTCGTAACAGCTCGTGAGGTGCTCAGTATCTGTGAGTAGATGATTAAGTCTCCGCAAAGCGGAGAAACTAGAAGATCGTAAGTCACCCAGACCTCCAGGTACCAGCTTCAAATGATAAAAGAGACAAGACGCCTTTCTCCGGAGCCAAACCTCTCATTCTGAGAGATTCAGGAGAGCAGAGCCAAGAAAAACCTCTCTGAGGGCAACGCTCACCTTCTGAACATGTTGCACATATCCCTGCTTTTGTATACAACAATTATCAACCCCCTGAATCGGAGCTTTTCCATCACCCTTCATAAAATACGACCCAAGCTGCCTGTTGATCTCCGAGCTGAAGCAACTTTTTTTGTGTTGGGATGGCGGTCTGCGTGCTTCTCATCTTCCCACTGCTAGACCACGGCTGCCCCGCAGCAAGCGGCTCCCGCGCCGTGCTCCTGGAATGCAAAGGCAGCGTTTGTTCATTGTACAACAACTGCCTTGTTTCCACATTTTCCTGAACAAAGGACTGAAATAAGGGGTATATGCGTCATAAGCCCGTCCTGAACATTGCTCACCCTTTCCTGCGCAAATATTTGTAAACAGATTGAGAATTAATGTCCAGCCAACTCAAGACCCTTCATAAAAAAAGGGTTTTATTGAAAACAGGATGGCAATCATTTCCCAGATACAGTGCATATAGGCCTTTAAGATGAGAAACAACATACATAGCAGGAAAACAGCAACCGCAGCTGTGCACCAAGCCATTTTCTGAGATGCATAAAACATGGTGGCTTATTATTTTACAGCCCCCTCCTCCCCCACAAACACGCTCTCCTCTTTTAAAAAAAAAAAAGTTTCTGGTCAGCACATGATAAATCTCCCGGGGTTAATTTATGCACAAAATACACAGCTTCGCTAACACGCATAGCTCAACAGTCCTCATGCAGAAGGATCTTCCTAATGCCTCTTTTTCTAGCAGCCTTAGAGAGTCCACATCTTACACGTACTCTATTGAGATCCAGTCCAAAGCCCAGGGCGACTAAAACACTCGACAGCACAAGGTAAGACAGGGACAGTGTATTCTCACAACTTTGCCTCCATGAGCATCTTAGTACTTTTGCTTTTCAGTGATTTCCACGCATGAGGTCCGGAGGCAATGCTGCTAAAGGCAGCCCACAGGCAAGACTCTTCACTTCTAAGAGGGGTTCTCGGGACTCTGCTCTCCCTCCAATTTTGGGGACAGTCGAGAAAAAATGGAACTGATTGACCAGGGTCAAATTCGGGTCTAGTGTTATGTTGCAATATCTTTCACATGTCACTATGAACCGGCACTGAGAGTGCCATTTATTTATTTTGAGGAGCAAAAATAAGTCCTAAATACTGAATATCAGCATCAGCCCAGTGGAACAGTGTCACTCGTGATCCAGCTGCAATAAAAGAGGCTTTAAAAGTGCTATGCAAAAGAGCAGCTGTAGAGATACTGGTGTACTACACATTGAAGCAAGGCCAGCAGCGGCCACCAAGGTAATTGAGGGAGCTGGAGCACCCGACGCATGAGGGAAGGTGAGGAAGGAGAAGGGTGAGGAAACACATCTAATACAGGATTAGAGGGTAGATGGAGCCAGGCTCCCCTTGGAAATGCACAGCAAAAGCAGAGGCAAGAGAGAAAACGCAAAAAGATAAATTCAAATTAAATTAACAGGAAAAAGAAAATACAGTAACGGTGGTCAAACACTGGAACAGGGACCCAGAGAGGCTGGGCAGTCTCCACCCTCGGAGATCCTCAAAACTCAACTGGATGTGGCTCTGCGATCCCTGATACAACTTCAAATTTAGCCCTGAGTGGAGGGTTGGACCAAGGTCCTCCATGAGTCTTTTCCAGTCTGAATTATTATGAGTCTATAACCAGAGGATGCAAAAAGAGTCGGAATGCTTGTTAGAGATTTCCCTTTCTGTTAAACTGAGTTTTACCTTAGAAAACTCAATGCTTTTCAGGGAAATTCTTTGCAAATCAGTGCACTTCCGTCTCTGTCACTTGTTATTTTTGAGATATCACCGCTCTGGACACCACCACAAAGTTCTCCGGGCCAGCTGAGGCATTTTCCAAACATTCCTGGGACCCTCTTGAGCCCCAATGCCCGGAAACAGAGGAAATCTTAGGAAGAGCCTTCCCACACTTACACAATACAAATAGTGGTGTTGGTCTTTAAGGTCCTTCAGCTGACCTGTATTCTGCATCACTCAAGGTGAACATCTCATAACAAAATCAGTCCTGATCTTAGAGCTCCCTAGAACCCATAAAGACCCCCAGTAGTTAAAATACCATAAAAAAAAAAGACATGCTCCCAGCAAGTGGAAAAGGGTAAATGTTGCAATAAAGGCTGAAAAGACGATCTGAGGAACTACAGCACACTCAACCTCGCTTCAGTCCCTGGTGAAGTCATGAGCTGAGTCCTCCTGGGACACATTTCCAGGAATATGGAGGAGAAGGGGACTGGGACAACCAGCACAGATTTAACAAGGAGAAGTTATGCCGACGATCTGATTGCCTTCTATGATAGCACGACAGGATTTACGGATGAAGGAAAAGCAGCGGGTGTCATTGACTTTAGCAAGGCTCTTGACATGCTTTTCCACAATATTCCTGTACCTAAATTCGGATGTCTCAGTCTGGATGAGTGATCAGCTGGATGGGTAAATAATTAGTGGGGTGGTCAGGTTCAGAACGTCATGATTAATGAGTTGTACCCTACGTGGGAGCTGGTAACAAGTGGTGAACGGTCTGTTCTGGGACCTGTCCTGCTTAACATCTTTATCAGTGACTTGGAAGGAGGCAACAGAGCATGCTCTCATGCGCTTTGCAGATGACACCAAACTGGGAGGAAAAGCCAACACACTCAAGAGCAGGGCCACCATCCAGAGGGTCTCAACACGCTGGAGAAATGGGCTGACAGGAACCCAACGAAAATAAGTAAGGAGAAATGCCAAGTCCTGCACCTGGGAAGGAA
The DNA here is from genome assembly GCF_018139145.2 of Gymnogyps californianus. NCBI lineage: Eukaryota > Metazoa > Chordata > Aves > Accipitriformes > Cathartidae > Gymnogyps > Gymnogyps californianus. The sequence goes on from NC_059474.1 coordinate 1,406,164, forward strand.
GAACCTCTTTACAACAAGACAGACTGGGGACTGACTGCCTGGGGAGCAGCTCTGTGGATAAGGACCAAGAGCCTTGGCAGACAGCAAGTTGAACACAGGCCAGCCGTCTGCCCTGGCAGCAGAGGCGGCCAACAGCCTCCTGGGCTGTATTAACAGGAGCCAAGCCAGTAGATTGAGCGAAGCGATTATCCCCCTTTACGCAGCACTCATTAAGACTGTATCTATACACTGCATCCAGTTTGGGGCCTCCCCAATACAGGAAAGACACCAATAAACCAGAGCGAGTTCACTGGAGGCCACCAAGATGGTTGGGGCTAGAGCACTTGCCCCACAGTGGGAGGTTAATGGAGCTTGTTCAGTCTGGAGTGACTGCTTCAGGGGGACCTAACAACCACCTTCCACACCTACAAAGAGGTCATGGAGCAGAGTAAGTTGCCCTGAGAGGTTTTGCAGTCTTGGTCCTTGGAGGTTTTCAAGACCAGACTGGATAAAGCCCTGAGCAACCTGGTCTGATCTCAGAGCTGCCCCTATTTTCAGCAGGAGGTTGGACCAGAGAGCTCCTGAGGTCCCAGCCATCCTGAATGATTCGATGAAATACTGAACAGAGGCAATATATTTCCCCTGGTCAGGACTAACAGAGTTAGCCACCAAGAGCTGAATGGGATTGAGTGAATCAGGATGAAATCAGCATTAACTGTAAAATATCAGTTTATTTTCAGTGAGTAAGTGACCGTGCAGAGCTTTGCAAAGCCCTGGGAAAGCACCGCTGCTGTTCCTAACCTCAGGTGACAAGAAGTCTGCATCCGGGCTATTGTAGCAAACCTCCCTTTTTTTTTTTTTTTTTCCTGCCCCCTAACATGTCTGTTTTCCAAGCTGAATATTTTAAGAATCAAGGCTGCCTGTGATCATATCTAGCCAGCTTAGAATGAACACTGATTTCTTTGCTGCTTCTTTGATCGAAGCTAAGTGGTTTTCTCATGGGTAATAAGGTCACAGGGTTAAAAGAGCAATATGACAATTACAAAAGTTAAATCTATTGCCACTACAGACAGACACACTACCCAGGGTCCATTAGCACGTAGTACAGAATGGTTATCACAGGTCACTGACACCAGTTCACTCTAATGGCTTTTCCTGTGTCCTTATCAATCCAGTGCACAAAGTGTCTCACCCTCAGCCTTTCCCTATGATCTCAGTGCTGTGTTTATAGCTATCTAACTCCACCAGGCACCAGTGGGTCAGCCAAGTCAGCAGACAGTGAGATATGCCAGGACACAACGATGGGACAATCTGCAAAGTGTCTGAGATGAACAAGGAGTTACCAGAGACTTCGAGAAGGAAATTTTTTCCACTGCCCCCCCCAACCCCCACCCCCCCAAAAAAAAAAGTTTTAAAGCTCCCAAGGACACAGAGGGAAAACTTTACAACCCTGATCTCAAAAATAGAAGTGAACCACAGACTTTCCATGGTACGGTTTGTGTTTCAGTATCAAATAAAAGAAACAACTAGTGTTACAAAGAGAAAAAAGAAACGTTTTCATATGAAAGAGAGGGTTGGGTAGCTCTTATTATTTGAATTGTGGTTCCTATAAGAGGCTTTCTCATCCCTTGAAAGAACTTCAGTTGTTTTGCCCCGTTACCAAAGAACAAACATTTTGGTGGGGATGCCGGAGCCCCCCCGGAGAGGTGGGGAGGGGGCAGGAACGACCGGCTGCGTCACAGCCACCACGGGCAAGCAGACGAGCAACCAGCCTGCCAATTTATTAGCCCACAAAGGCAGAAAAAGGAGGATTAATGCAAGCTGCACAATCGCTAGCACACTTCTAAGAGGAATTAAAAAAAAAAAAAAAAAAAAAGATTTAAGTAGAGGGCTGGGAGGAGACTAATGATCCGTCGCCGGATTTGCGGCATCTCCCACTCCAGATGAAATCTGCTCGGCTTGGGGATACAAAGTGGTGTTTCCCATCCTCAGCCGAACAGTTCACCTTGAGTCCCTGAGCCGATGAATCCCCATGCAGCTTCTGCAGTCGAAACGTAGCAATTTTAGCGATAAGCAAAAACAAACCCGAGTTTCTCCTCCCAAGGCCGTGCTGGCTCCGTACAGCTAAGAGATATAAAATATTATATTCTTCACTAAAATAGGCAAGCAAAAATGTACCAAGCGGATACAGTCTATGCACAATGCATGCATTTTAATACAGGAATTTAAAGACATTTCTACATTGATTATCTTCACTAAAGGGGGGGTTATTATTTGTTTTACATTTTTTTACCTTTCCTAATGTATTTTGTGCATCAAAGCAGCTTTAGGGTTAGAGAGGCTTTGGGTAAGAAGCAGTACAGCAGATAAAAACGTCAGTGGCGAGATACGACAAATTTATAGTAAATACCTGTCAACTGCTATTTATCTAAATTATCCAGCTCTGGAATTCTCCAGAAATACTTCATCAACTAGGAGGCAGCTACAGTTTTAAGCCTGTATTTACATCAGAATCTGCTCTCTTTTTCTGGGTTGGTTTTTTTTTTTTTTGGACACTTGTTCTTTACCCTAAAATGACCCCTTTGTAGCTCGGATCAAAGAGCTGGGAGTGTCAATACCAGTGTCTTCATGAACATGTTAAGAACCTCAAAGTAATTGGTAACCAATTAGCATAAAGCTAAAAAAACCCACCTAGCTAAGGCAAACCCTAAATGAGTACTAACAGGCAACAGCACTGGCTGAAGCAGGAGCTTAAGCGACTTAAATCACCGTCAGCTGCCTTTGAGACAACTTCTTGGGAGCACCCTCTGTGCAAACCACTCAGACTTTTTTTGGCTTTTTTTTTTTTGGTTGTTTTTTAATTCCTTTCCGCTCTTCGTTCACTCTTTGCTTTCTGCCTTGCTACAGCTTACGGGAAACATGAAACAAAAACTGCTTTTCATTTTATGTTATGTAAAGCAAAGCAATTCCATGTCTTGGCCTTGAAATACAAGGCACCCAACAGCTGTTCAGATGCTCCAGCAGATAAACCATCTGGCCCAAACCTCACCTTTCCTCATTTATTTTGGATATCGATCAAAGCAACTCGAGCATTACATAGACTCTGGTCAAAGACAACATAAAAGATAAAAACGTCAATGGCAAAATCACTTCACTGAAATATTCTTGTTTCTTCTTTATATAATAATATTACCATTTTCAACAAACTTCTCTATTAACTCAAGGAAAAGATATACCTGATACCAACAGCCTAGCAGCCTAACCACGCTGCAGATGAATGTCCTTAAATAGCACGTCGTTGCTGAACAGAAACTAAGTGGGGTTTAGCATTTACGATCAGCTAAAACTAGACACGGACTTTGGCCAACTGACCAAGGAGACCGGGACAGGCCCCAAGACTCATGTGTCCTGGCTCTGCTGCCAGCTCCCCCCCTTAACCCTTTTATACGATGCTCCTGGCATCTGAAGAACCACCATATCCATGGTTCCAGCTAGTCTTTTTTTAAATTTTCCTAGGAAAAGGACAGTACACGTTTGTCTAATATTACCAGGATTCCCACCGAGGCACCGAGGTTGTTCAGTGGTTACCGATTCATACCAACTTGAAACCAAACCTGTCATCTGAAAAGCCTTTTTTTCACGCAATTCAGAGTGTATTTGCTGCATGCAGAAACCACAGGGAGGGTAAGGACTTGTTCTAGGCACTGTTTAGGGACATAAACTCAAATCATGAAATCAAAGGGTTATTTGAGCAAAGAAGGGTCATCCGTGTGTACAACTCCAAGTATAATACACAAATACACTCTTGCGATGTTTTGTTCGATATCTGCAGATATTCAAAGCCTCCCCTACGCCCATTTCTTCCTCAAGACACCGTCAGCCGGCCCGTTTCTCACAAGAAAAGGAATCGCCGATGAATAGTCCCATAAAGCATCCCACCAGAGCCTGTCCTCCCCGGAGCCGCCACCACGCCAAGGTCCAACTCTCAATTAACCCCCGCCTGACCTTCCTTCACTTTCTTTCCCCCTCCTCTGCCCTTCCTGAGAAAGTTCAGCGTTTCCTGGAAAAGTCTCCTTGCCTGTTTGATATTGTACTTCGCCTTGGTTGCTGAAGGAAGGATTTACAGGTGCCTGGCCCCCTCTGTAAGACCATGACCGTAGGCTGACCTCCCGTTACAATATGTGAACTTCTGCCCTGCTGATAAGGCTGGCAGATATGAGTAGGATTTTTCAAATAATCCTTTGGGAATTTATAAGCAGCACAGCCATAAAACCGAGGTGACTGGAAGGTCGATTTCACTAAAAATAATAAATATCTCAATGTTTATTCAACGTGGGCCTTTTTAACTGCAGGCCAAGCGTTTAGATAACGCTATTGTAAATGACAAATATTAGGATTTTTTGGTAACTATTACATTATGATCCTTCCGTCTGACACTGATGTGGCTGTTTCCCTCGATGCTTGCTGGATCTCTGACATTGTTCAACCCAAGTTGGGCCTAGAAAGCCAGGGCAGGATTCAATCACAGGTCAGGAAAAGGGCAATTTTCTTTTCAGAAGCCTTAACTATGGTTGGTTACGTTTTTCTCTTGCTCCTGTCTCACCAACACACCTTCTTTAGAGCTCTGCTGTACGTTTTTTCTCATTACTAGGGCTTTTGGCTGAAATAGAGAAGGAGTAGAGGGAGAAGTATTGAATGATCTCAGCTCAGGATGGGGACAGAGCACACTAACCCACTGGCATGAAACCCCTGCACCAGGTTTAACCTCACCATCACCAAGTCCACTGCACTATTCCCACCTCCAGCAGAAGACAATCCCATCCAGATCCACCACAGAGCGCTGGCCATGAAACCTGTCTTCTAGCAGCAGCATTCCCCTAATACGCTTCGGAGGACCGACTGCTATTTCGGATGAAGTAAAGCAACACGACAACAACAAAGCCCCAATGTAGAAACGAGATCATTTCAAATGTGCAAAACTGTTAGATCCACCAGCGAAAGCTCTTCATCCTTTTCCTAACAGCTTTATGTAGAAATACACAATTAAATAAATACCCTTGCATTAAACAAATGCACGTAAGCTACACAAATAGGATTCCTAATCCTGTTTTCACTACACATATTCTTCACTGAAGTTTCTCCAAATAAAGTGACACTTTGAAATCCACAAAGCATTTCAGACCAGTTGTAATCTTCAATTAGCACACTCCCTGAACCGGGCTCCCAATGCTGGGTTTGAGGAGGAGGTTTTTGTCCAAGATAAACAGAGTAACACATTTTGGGTAGGTTAACTTTTTCATTCCAATAAAATATCATGGCAATGTAGCCAAATTACATAATTATTAACAGATGAGGGCACCAAAAGATTTTACATTAATGTTTTTTATGACAATTCTTTTCCTTTCGCAAATTCATTTGTATGTATTGCTGGAGAAACTGGCTTTAGAAGTGCCTTAAAAACAATTCTCTCTCAAGCCTGGCTCCGCCGTGGAAAGGGAGGAAAGCTTCGAACAGAGCGCTCCTTTCATCTGCTGCCTGGGCTTCAGATTGCTCAACCGCAGGAGAAGAGCCCTCTGAAAGCTCCCTTGCTGCAAAGGACGTTAAAGAACGGATGCAAACAACGCAGGTTCTTTGGGTCCGCAGATGCAAGGCTCGTACGCTGCTGGAGGCATCTTAGAAATTAAAAGTTGAAGGGTAAGCTACAAAGGGCATTTTATCTGCCCTCGTTATAAATAAGTAAAAAAAAGCAATGCCTTATGCACTCATAATGCCTAGGAGAAAACGCAGCTCATCTAGCAGCCTACATCCGCAGGGATGGGAGCTCTCTTGAAAAGCTCTCAAGAACATGACACTGCTCAGAGTAACATTTTTTGGCCAAGAACCAAACACCAACACAGAACAGTTTCAGTTTGGCCGTATTTTTCAATTTCAGCAAAGCCTATCGGGAAACTGGGAGTGACACAGTCAAATGGTGGATTTGGTGGGACGGCAGCAAATCTGCTCCTGTCAAACAATGTTTGAAGAGTGGCAAAGTTCTCCTAAGCGCAGCAAACAATACATTTAAAACCGATTTCCTCCCCGCCACTCCTCCATTTGCACTGAATAATGAAGCTACTGTGCTCAAAGAAGAATACTTGGAGGAAAACTATATGACCGAGAAATACGTATATTATAAACCCAGGGTCTGCTATAGTTGGAGAAAATATCCCTTTATATTGCTGTGGCCTGCATGAAGTAACTGTGAGGTTTTTACCCAAATCCATCCAGCACTGGCCTGCTTTCTACTTCAGGTAACGCACTTCCTAGCTAGGTAAACATTAATAAATCTTTTACAACCGCCTCCTTCGAGCAGCATCGATGGAAGGAGCAGTACTCCATCGTCTTCTTTAAACCACAGTCCAGCGTCAGCACCAGTCCCATGGGCAGCACAGAGTTACTTACCAGGACAGAGTATATGTGCAGGCATCGGTACACCGGTGAGAAGTCCACCAGGTCCTGGGCCCCAGGCACCTAAAAGACAGCAGGAGATCAGTATGAAATAGGCAGAATGCATACAGGTAAGTGCAACTCTAATATATCACATATAGGTAAGTGCAACTCCAATGCATGCAAGTCCGACAGAGAGCGACACCAAGATTTCAGGTATGTAACAATTAGAGTGAATATTGGTATCTACCTATATCTGTCTGTATTTACATTTTTTAAAGTTTCTCAAAGTAGGAAAATTTCATTTAATATTGCTCTCGCTCCTTTTACACTCCCCTAGGAAATCACATTGCAGCATTTGGCCCTCTGTTAGCCAGCTCAGCAGAGATTTAATTTTGAACATAGGCTTAAATACAAGCTCAAGGATCCTGGCACAAGCCGTTCTGCTACTTATGCAACGGCGGCGGGGGGGGAAACAAACAAACTTATTCTCTAGATTTCTAGTTTGATTTCTTTAAAAGCACAAATTCTTTTTTTTTTTTTTTCCTTAAAAAACACGCGCCACACAGACTCCACCACCTTTCAACAACATAGCGAGTCTTGCACAGGGACAAGGAAGCGCACTTTTGAAGGGTGGGACGGAGGGAGGGAGAGCGAGAGGAAAGATCAGAGAAGAAATTTGCATACAAGAAGCTTGTGTCCTTTGGATATGTTCAAGCCAACACAGTATTAAGCTTGTTGGCCAAGGCATAAAGCTAAGGCAACCGTCCTTCTCCCCCAAAATCCAGAGAGGAGGGGAGTGTTCTGTTGACATGTGGTGGAAAAAAGGGGAGAAAGATGAAAGGGACCAATGGACAGGCCTGGGAAACATGTTTATTTTATATATTTTTAATTATGCTTAAGAGGCATTTCTGCTAAGAAGGAGGTAGGATGAAGAAGAGAGAAGTTTCTAGCTGGATGAGGGTATGCAAGCCTCAGCCAACGCTGCCCAAAGCGCCCGGGGCGAGTGGTCCTCCTCATCTAAAGCAATGGCTTCAAGCAGGGGAGTGCAGAAGTTATGGGCTGGAAAGGGAAAACAGGGGATTTTGTTAAGTAGCCTCCTGCATAATGTGGAACTGGAGCTGTTAAAGAATCTCCTCCACGCAAAGAAACTCAGTCCTCAGTGCTACATAGGTTCTTGGTTAGAGCTGAAACAACGAAAGAACCTACAGAGACAGGCAGAGCAGCAACACACGGCGTGGGAGCAGCCCATCCCGTGCCACCAGCATCGCTTCCAGACCTCCAAAAACTTGTCAGTCCCAAGCTGGTGGTGCAGGGAGGGGAAGCAGCTGGCTCATCGGGAACAAGGCAGCGAAGAGTGTTACTGGGGTACGGCACGAGCCTGCTCATCCATCTCGCTGGGCTTTCCTACCCTCCCTTGCACCAAGCACTCCATCGTGCCAGCTGAGCAGCTCCTACAGACGGGCAAGGTTGGCTCACCAGGAAGGAGGAAGGTTTCCGAGCGAGGGATGGGGCTGGCATCGCCTGTGTGACCCTTTCCACGTTGAACCTGGCTGTTCCACATGCCCCAGCAGAAGGGTTACAGCTGAACCGAGGGCAAGCAGCTGTGAAACACAGCTCACCGGTCTCACTAACATCTCTTGCTTTTACAAGACTGTATTTGACAGTTGCAAACACTAGGCAGCAGTTTTATTGTGTTAATGCCAATTTTATCATGCCTTCCTGGTCATTTATTTTCCATTTGCAGTCTCCCAGGCCTTCTAATGCTCCCTAAATAGCTCCCAAATCCAGATTTCAGTTAGTCTGTGGACTCCTCGGGATACAGATTTTGCCTTGCTGTGTACCTCCAGCATTAAGCGCAATCGGTCTCCAGTTGGTAAAACAGTAAAACACTTCTGGCTCAGAAATCCCCGATTGCAAAACTGCTGGAGATCACTAAAGCAGACAGGGAAGTATCGGTACTCGCTTGACCCAGCCATCCTCCAGCGACCACCATCAGCGTGGGGAAGCTGGACTGGATGGACCCGAGTCCACCCTGTGTTTTTCTAAGGGAGGAGAAATCTGTCATCCCTTCAGAGTATCATCAAAGCAGGCGATGTTTTCCTATGAATTTGAATTCAGGATCAAACAGTTCTGCTCCTCTTGGATTTGGGGCACCAGTTGAACGTGGTCCACGGAGAAACATTTCTGATAAAGATTTGTGAAATCAGGGTATTGCCAAAAACGGAGTTTACTCCCCCAGAGAAATTCTTTCAAAGCAGACTGCAACATTTTCACAGTCTCTGATCTTCTGCAAAAACTTTTAAGCCCACACACACTCTCACAAAAAAATCTGCCGGACTATTCTGCAGAGTTAACATCTCCAAGACATTAACAGCTTTAAAATTGTTAATCTAGGTAGGACACTACCAGACATGGAAGCGCAAGTCCTGGACCACAAGAAAGCTTTTTGCTAACAGAAAGACATGCACCCAAAAACTGTACTAGGATTTTACACAGGGTATAAACCTACAACATATTTTAAGGACAAGAACAGACCACCCCTTCCACATATAGCCATAGCCCTACAACAGAAGAAACAATAAACCTATCGTTTGAAATCTTTCCAGGCTAACCAATATAGGCCTCTGAATATGCAGAATATATGAAATTATCTCTGTGGCTAGTTTAACAAGTTGCACAATTTAAACATATCTAATATTTACATATTTAGATATTTATCTAATATTTAGATAATTAGACATATCTAAAAATTCAGGCTTAGCACATTCCCTTTAGCAGTGACTTGATTTTCTTAGCCAAAGCTGCACTACCAGTGTTCAAAAAAATAAATACATCTTTGATTTTTGAAACTTGACGATGAAATGAGAACTAGAGCCGCCTCAACAACAGGACTGATTACTCCCTTGACATCTCCCCTTCAGCCTAATCTTTTTTTCCCTTCTGATTTGCAGAACAAAGAATTTATTCATCTTGTCCAAAATTTTCCCAGTCCACAAAACATCAGCTTCACAAACCTCATTCCCAAATCCTGCATCCGGCACGTTCCTAGTGCTGGGAGCAGAGGCAGACCTGTCAGTCTCTGTAAACAGCCAAACCCTCTCTTTTTGCAAGAACATATTCAGTCGGGTTAAACACTGACTGTAGCAAATTTAACCCATGGAAGCCAAGTTTTCAATGGAAATGTTCAACTGTAGTTGCCACCAACACAAGGCTGGCCCAGCGTTCAGGGATGCCCTGGTTTGGCTTTAGATAATTTGTGATACAATGGCTTGAATCTCTGATCCTTGTTAGCTTTTGATGTAAAGACAGGACACAAGCACAGATACATTCGCCCCTCTTTCAGTGAGGGGAAAAAAAACCTCCAGACTTACACCAGGAACTCAAGAGAGGTGTTTTATGAACCATCTCACAGGCCCATTGATTGACGTACATGGATGAGCTGGTGCAGAGGAACACGAGCACACACGACACTGCACCTACAAAGGCTCAAGTCCAACGGAGGACACCGAGCAGGCTGGGTCTCTTCATGTGACGCACACATTGCAGAAAGCATCCATTCACCTCACGGATTAAAACTCTACTGCTGCAAGTAGAGTTGGTTCTGCACTGCATCCAGCTCTGGAGTCCTCAGTACAAGACAGAGATGGACCTGTTGGAGCGAGTCCAGAGGAGGCCACGGAAATGATCAGAGGGCTGGAGCACCTCTCTTATGAAGACAGGCTGAGAGAGTTGGGGTTGTTCAGCCTCGAGAAGAGAAGGCTCCAGGGACACCTTCTAGCAGCCTTCCAGTACTTAAAAGGGGCTTATAAGAAAGACGGAGAGAGACTTTTTAATAGGGTCCGTAGTGACAGGACAAGGGGTAATGGTTTGAAACTGAAAGAGGGGAGATTTAGACTAGATATAAGGAAGAAATTTTTTATGATGAGGGTGGTGAAACACTGGCACAGGTTGCCCAGAGAGCTGGGAGATGCCCCATCCCTGGAAGCATTCAAGGTCACGGCTCTGAGCAACCTGACCTAGTCGAAGATGTCCCTGCTCATTGCAGGAGGGGTGGACTAGATGACCTTTAAAGGTCCCTTCCAACCCAAACTATTCTATGATTCTATGATTCAACAAATTACATCTAATCTCCTTGGGTACCAGCAGCCGGGAAGCGCTTTATCCCATGTTGAATGGAGGTATAGAACAAACTGTGCTGTAGATTTGCTACATCTTGTGTGGTCTTGGTGTCCTTTGACTGTCTCAGCGTGTCCCATGGCTTAACCTTAGGGGACAAAAATGAATGTATTCATACAGTCAAGAGGATGCTCAGGATTCTGTAATATTGGAAGTGGCCAGATGGTCCTGCAGACTAACTGATCTCACTCTGGCTCATGTTATAGACAACAGACAGACAGCTTTGTCTGGAAATAGAGAGGTTTTTCTCAATGTCCAAGATGTTTCTTGCATAATTACGAGTGGAAGCAAACAAAAGGTGGAGGCTGATGGCATCTAACAAAGTCATTTATCAGGGAAAGTCAAGAGAGCTCTCTGGGGTCCCTGCTCTAGCTCCCAAAACTTTGTAAGAAATCTATTACACTCACTTGAGAATTACAACTTATTCCTACAGCCAGGTCAACCTGAAGGAACGCCAGAAGGATGATGAATTTTGGCTACATCTCACACCTGCTGATGTCCTGAGTGCCAAACTCCGTCTCCAAACAGAAAACTGTCTGGAATTTGTAAATTTGTTCTTCAAAGACAGTTGAGTGGCCGTTATTCTGAAGCGTGATGTCCTTCCTTAGAACTTCCCCTCTCTCACAAGGAGCACCAGGGAGCCCAATTCGACCCAACCACTTCACAGACACCTGACCAGTCTTTTTTGAGGACAAGAAGAAACGAGGCACAACGCAGGCGAGTTTGTCCTGCTGTATTCAACAAGATCGCAAAAGAAAAGTCACTGAAAATGAGAAGAATCTGGACGAGCTTTGTAGTTTTCTGGATGCTTTTTACTACAAAGGGAACAGCTGGCACGAACTGAACAGACTGTGGAGCTACTCACTGTGAAATGCAAATTCTCCTTCTGCAACTTGACATTCATAAAAACTGAGTTTGAGCCTTCTCCCAGCTCACTTCACAGCTGTGCCCGCTCCCTCACTCTGAGTATAGCGGGAGCTCCCACCTCAGTGAGGCATCTGTACTTAAGTGGGACAAGTCTGGACCATAACATCTCCAAACTGGAGGACGCTAACGGAGTGGAGAACCACGTCTCGTATTTGTCCTCCTGAATGCAGCTGGCAGAGCTCTCTTATGCTGCTCCAAGGGAGAGAATGATCTACACTGGAATACATGCAACAGTATAAGCAAAACCCTTTGCTCTTTCTTCCCTTTCAAAGCTTTTCCTGTAAATCTTGCTGCAGGGATGAAGGGATTGCTCCACGTGAGTGAGGAATCACGGGATCTCCAGAACAGTTCATCCAGCCTAGGTGGAGAGCTCCATAACACAGCCTGCTGAAGGGCCTCAGATATTTCCTAGAGGGAAAAAAAAAATATATATGTATTTACCCCACTTTTTCCAGCCTATGCACCAGGATCAGGAGCTCTCCTGCCTAAACTTAATCAAACACCTAGGACCATCCTGTTTTCAATTCTGAGCAGGAGTAGGTGCAAGGCGCCCTTCATTCTTCCCGTTCCAACCAGTCTTCCCTGACCATCTTCCGAAACCCGCAGTTACTGGTTGGGTTTATTGGCTGTGACAAGTCAAGAGCAGGAGCTACCAGTGCAGTCTTTGAATGCTTCAGGATCATTTCTTTACTTGTCTACTGACTTTATTCTAACAAGGGTCTGTCTTTTCTTTCTCCAGGTTTTCTGTTAGCAGCATTCTGTATTTCCTTGAGAAGTGTAAGCCTCAGCAGTCTTAGTGAGGGGCCGAGCACAGCGAACAACACGTGCCCACTTGTTGCAGTACTGCCCCTCTAAGCCCAGAAAGCCTTCTCCGTTGTTCCAGAACATGGGGGCTGTGCAGGAAACGAGATGCAGTTCACTCGCACTCAGGACACTTAATACTAACAATTTTAAGCAATGAGGATTAACTTTGGAGACTCAAATTCTTTATTAATAGTATTCTAACTCTCCCTCTTTGTCACTGCACAGACAAGATAATCAGAAGGAGAGAGAGTCACACTAGAAGATGAAGAGCTAGGAACGAATCTGTCAACCACGAAAAACAATTCTGCAGTTGGCCTGTAACTTTAGAGAACCCTTACCAAAGAACCTCCCATTAACATTTTACAAACTGTACTGGTTTTGACTGGGATGGTGTTCATTTTCTTCACTGCAGCCTATATGGTGCTGTGGTTTAGCTGTGTGACTGAAACAGCGTTGATAACACACCAGTGTTTTAGCTATTGCTAAACAGCGCTTACACAGCATCAAGACCTTTCCCTGTTTCTCACTCTGCACCCCCCCAGCAAGTAGCCCGGGGCTGGGCAAGAGGATGGGAGGGGACACAGCTGGGACAGCTGACCCAAACTGACCAAAGAGATATTCCATACCACGTAACGTCATCACGCTCAGCAATAAAACTGGGGTAAAGGGGGTAGATTTTTTTCAAAAGTAGCCGTTGCTCGGACACTGGCTGGGCATCGGTCTGCTGGTGGGAGGTGGTGAGTGATTGCCTTCGCATCACTTGGTGGGTTTTTTTCCCTTCACTCATTAAACTGTCTTTACCTTGACCCCACGAGTTTTCTTTTATCCTTCACATCGTCCCCCCAATTCTTCTGAGGGGCGGGGGGTGAGTGAGTAACTGGATGAGGGCTTAGCCGCTGGCCGGGGTCAACCCACTACACACATATAGAATAGAATCATAGAATCATTTAGGTTGGAAAGGATCTTTAAGATCATCAAGTCCAACCATTAACCTAGCACTGCCAAGTCCACCACTAAACCATGTCCCTAAGCACCACATCTACACGTCTGCTAAATACCTCCAGGCATGGTGACTCAACCACTTCCCTTGGCAGCCTGTTCCAATGCTTGACAACCCTTGTGGTGAAGAAATTCTTCCTCATATCCAATCTAAACCTCCCCTGGCGCAACTTGAGGCCGTTTCCTCTCGTCCTATCACTTGTTACTTGGGAAAAGAGACCGACCCCCACCTCGCTACAACCTCCTTTCAGGTAGTTGTAGAGAGCGAGGTCTCCCCTCAGCCTCCTTTTCTCCAGGCTAAACAACCCCACTTCCCTCAGCCGCTCCTCATAACATTTGTGCTCTAGACCCTTCACCAGCTTCCTTGCTCTTCTTTGGACCCGCTCCAGCACCTCAATGTCTGTCTTGTAGTGAGGGGCCCAAAACTGAACACAGCATTCGAGGTGCGGCCTCACCAGTGCCGAGTACAGGGGGACAATCACTGCCCTCGTCCTGCTGGCCACGCTATTTCTGATACAAGCCAGGATGCTATTGGCCTTCTTGGCCACCTGGGCACACTGCCGGCTCATATTCAGCTGGCTGTCAACCAACACCCCCAGGTCCTTTTCTGCCAGGCAGCTTTCCAGCCACTCTTCCCCAAGCCTGTAGTGTTCCATGGGGTTGTCGTGACCCAAGTGCAGGACCCCACATTGAGCCTTGGTGAATCTCATACCATTGGCCTTGGCCCATCGATCCAGCCTGTCCAGATCCCTCTGTAGAGCCTTCCTACCCTCAAGCAGATCAACACTCCCGCCCAACTTGGTGTCGCCTGCAAACTTACTGAGGGTGCACTTGATACCCTTGTCCAGATCACTGATAAGATATTAAACAGAACTGGCCCCAATACTGAGCCCTGGGGAACACCACTTGTGACCGGCCACCAACTGGATTTAACTCCATTCACCACAACTCTTTGGGCTCAGCCATCCAGACAGTTTTTTACCCAGGGAAGAGTATGCCCGTCCAAGCCATGAGCAGCCAGTTGTTCCAGGAGAATGCTGTGGGAAATGGTGTCAAAGGCTTTACTGAAGTCTAGGTAGACAACATCCGCAGCCTTCAGATGTGGCCTTCAGCCACACATGACACTCCTTCAGATTTAATGGCTCTATGTCCACATGAGAGACCTATTCGTACTAATAAAAAAATCATTTTCTTTCCAAAAAGGCAAAGACCGCGAGCAGGCAGGAACATGGGGAAGAGCGAAGCTCATCAGGAACCAAAACCCTCTCCTTCCCTTTTCCCCCCTAAGACAACATCGGCAAAACGAAGCAGAGAGATCTTTGCAATAAGGCTCCAGAAAGCCAGGCCCAGCAGACGAGGGGGCTCCTGCGGGTGCTGCCCCCGCCGCGCTCCGTTTCATCACCACGGACAGCGGCCGCCGCCCCGGCCCCGGCCCCAGCCCCAGCCCCGGGCGCAGGCCCCGGCCCCAGCCCCGGCCCTTCCCGCCCCGGGCGCAGGCCCCGGGCGCAGGCCCCGGCCCTTCCTGCCCCGGCCCAGGCCCCGGCCCCGGCCCCGGGCGCAGGCCCTTCCCGCCCCGGCCCCGGGTGCAGGCCCTGGCCCCGGCCCCCCCGCCGCCTCCTCTGCTCATCCATCAGCTGCACGGTCACCCCTACTGCAAGTTTATTCACTTACTACCAGCCTGGCTTTGAAATCCCACCTCTGGGTGCATTCATCTGCCTCGAGAGGAGTTAATTCCGTTCGTCAAACGACTTAAGAGATTTCTCCCAACTGCGCTATACAAATTAACCTCTTTAAAATCTTCCCTCCTTAATGTTTTCCTTATACTTTTCCTCACACCTTTCAATTCTAATTGAAATTCAATTCTAATTTCTAATTCTAATTGACTCAAAATTTGCATTCAACACAAGTACCGCCACGTTTCACACTGCCGCCTGGTTTTGCAAGAACCCACTCCACAGCAAGTGCGAGATTTTTGAGAGTGAGATGGAACACGAACTACTAAAGGGCCAGATTTGTATTTTTTAAGAGGGAAATACCAAAACAGATCTATTCAAATCAATGTTTGTTTTCAAAGAACGTGCCTTTCCCACTCATTTTTCTTTTGTTTAACTTCTGCTCTATTTCCATTTTGATGTAGGAGTAAATGGCCCACCCAGATGGTTTCGGTGCAGCATGAGGGCTCTGGGTCATACCCTGCACTCTGGTCCCTGTGAAGTAAGTGGTGATCTCCTCGGTCTGCTTTGGAAGTGCAGCAGAGGTGAAGAAGAGAGAATTGAACGGCGGGGAAAAAGGCAGAACACGAGCACAGAACCACTTGAGCAACCCACACTATTTTAAACTTCAGAAACTTGTTCTTAATCCTCTTTCCTGGCTGGTCATGGACTGTCAAGTTCAGGGCAACAAATACTACCCAATTCAGTTACAGGTTGTAGCTGAAAGTATCATTCCCTTGACATGAGAGGCTTCAGCAGTAAGAGAAAAAGCATCCGGCGTGGCAGATAAAACTTGCCAAAAGGTCCAACGCCACATGAAATGAAGAACACATCAAAAAGCTCAACACCTCGTGGCCTGCACTCCAAGCAGTTATCTCCAAGCTGCCTTTCCTGAAACACAGAGGGACAGGGCTCTCTTGCATTTGAAGCACCACAAATCCAAGACGTCCCACTGCATGCACTATCCTCTAGCGCAGGGAGGAAAGAAGAGCCAATGCTATCAGCGAGGTTATGCTTTGTGGTTAACAAAAAAAAACCAGACTGCCGGTCTAAGGAAGCAGCAGCAGAAAGGGAGACAAAAAGAAGGGAGCACAACAAGGAATTAAAATTGCATTTAAAAAATTCTGTCCCGATGCAATCCTTTTCAACACAAAGTAAGTCTCTGCCACCAAGACACACGTCCCACAGAAAAGGCCAATTATCTCGTGCACTATGCAGCAATTTCTCTCTTTTTAAATGAAGGACAGATACCAAACTGCCTTCCCAGGTAAGCACAGAAGTGCAACCCTTGAGCTGGGGGACAGAAGACATGGGCTGTTCAGTTCTCATACAATACCTGGGCCCTCTGCTGAGCCTGCTAACGAGAATAGGGACAACAGTGCAAAATAACCCAAAACTGAAACACGCCCCATGTTCTCCAGCCTATTCCGCATCTTTATGACACACTGCATGGCAACATGAAAGACTGAGTGAGGCGCAAACACCGTTTGAGTCACTACTGATCACCCCCAAACTGTCCAGTCTCCTGGATTTGATGTTATACAGTTACCTCTTCATCCTCATCCTCATCTTCAACATCCAGGATACCCGAATCTTGCTCAGACATGGGGCTAGTGTTTTTTACCTCCAGATCTGAGCTTGCGCAGACTTCTTTCTTGGACTTCTTCCCCCCGCTTATCCTGGGATGCTGTGATACAATATTGTCCAGGTTTCTTTGCTGCTGTGCCTAAAAAAAAAAAAAAAAGCAGATTTCACCTTTTACGATAGCATCCTCGGATTTTTTTTTTTCCCCCCAGCCAAAAGATGCAATCAGTCATGAAATACGACAAATGAGACAAAATAAAACACACACTTAATGGAACTTAGAAATGTTATGTTTTTCCTAACCCAGATATTCCAAAAGAAACCATTCCAGGGATTATGCAACAATACAAACAATATTCTGACTCTTCACAAATCAAAATGCCAAACCCATCATACTGCCATATTGATCTATTTACAGCACAGATGCAGAAATATTAGCCCATAGGCCATGTGGTGACTGTCACAGGCTAAATTAAAGGACGTACTTAACCGTTGGATTTGTTCCTCTTTTCAACCCATGTCAGCACAAAACATTCCACATCTGGACCCCAGAGGTTCCTGAAAGCATTTTTGTGGTACCCCAGGAGAGCTTAATTGTACATTGCTGATGTACAGAACGAGCTGTAAAAGGTATTGAACAAAAATTTGCTCGCTGGGAGAAGCGCCGTGATTCACGGAGCAAAACACATGGGCTCGGCGGAGCTCCCTTGAACCGCTGTTGATACCTGTTCCTGGGGCTGTGGGGTTTGTTTGCAACGGAGGCCGACGCGCGTGCTCTGCTGCAAAAACTCACTCGGTTTCCTCATTGTTACAGAGCACAATATTTGACAGGAAAAATGGTTTAGCCCCAATTGTTCCAGAGAGTTGACCAAGAACTTCAAACTGAAGGGGAAGGGCAAGGAGGGGGAATGGCACAGAGACACTGTTCTCGCCACAAGTGCCACATCATGGCCAAAACAAGGGGAAAAAGGCCAAGCCAACGGATGCCATGGTTCTGCACATGTGGGCTTCTGCTCTGGTGTAACTAGAAACTAAACACTCTGGAAACCTGAAATTTATATGGATATATAGACACAGATTTATAGGATCCCTCCCATATTTTTCTATAAATTTTTTATATATAAGAAAAAAGGTGTATCAGAAAGACATCTGGATGATTTCCAAAGTGTTATTTTAGATGGTAGGTTTCCTTTTTAAAAAGAATGAGTTTTATATATATTTCAGTTATTAATATAAACACTATTTCTAGCAATTATCTGTACAACCCGAACCAAACCTGCACTTGTGTATTTTACTGCTCCCCTACAACAGGGGACAAACGAAGTGGCGAAAGGCGACCATCCCCTGCCCCATGCTAATGTGACAGCCTGGCTTTAGAAAGAAGAAGGAATACCAGAAATCATATTGTAGATACTGTTGTCAGTGAAACCAACTGTGCTAGGAAAACAACGGAGAACTAAAACAAGTGGAACCTATTAAAAAAAAAAAAAACAAACCACTGATTACTTTTGCTACCTGAACTGCAGAAAGTAGAAAGCTCTATCTAGAGCGCAAACCTTCAAGATTATTTCCTTTTAAACACTTAAAAGTATTAATATCACACAAAAATGATTTATGAGCAAGTTTTATTTTGACAGCCTCTCTCAGCTCAACTCCCTTTTGAATCCCTCCTTGGGAAGAAAGACCCATCAGAGACCAATCACTTATGTAGTTTCTAGATCTGAAGAATATTAAAACCCAAGCACGGCACGGATATCCCAACTCTTGCAAAATCCAGCAGGCTCTACCGTTGTGTAAGGCAAAGCGCCCTTCACACTGTGCACACACAATCGGCTTTGTCTTAATTGCCAAACATGGCAAGCGATAATTAAATTAAATATATATAGCTGACACTGGACGTGGTTGCACCAGGAATTAAGAGCTAAACCTGACATGATGAGCAGCCCTGTGCTATGCCATAGCACAATCTTGACCTCTAGTGGTTGGAAAGCAGTAGTATCCTTGATGTTTACTACAAGCGCTCCTCCAAGAGAAGTAATGGCTGAGCAAGGGGACTACCAACCAAGCTTAGTAAAAAGATCTCTTAAGGGATGAGTCTCAACAACAGGGATTTTTGCAACAAAGCCACAGGAAAAGGGCCGTGTGAACACTGCTGAAGACAAATTTTGCTAGCAATGTCAATACTTGAAGCAATTGGGGGGAAAGTGGTATTTTTTGCATTAGGAATCTCGAACTTCAGAGGCACAACTCTATAGAAAGACATTGCAACATCATATAAAGAGAATTAGGACTTCAAAAAGGGGAGTGAGCGTTTGGTCCTTCTGAAGCCCACACAACAAAGAGATTCGCGGCTCGATTCCACTCTCAGATACGCCCATTTATGACATAAGTTACTCAACTGAAGCGTAATGAAGTTATAACACTGAATCCACTGTAAATGACACCAAAAGCAAGCCCAGTGTACTCATTAAAATCTCTCAAATTTATGTAATCTTTTTTCCTCTAGAAAGGGAAGAAATCAAAGAATGGGAAAATGCAAAGTTTTGGATAAAACACTGTGCTTGAAACGGATCATTAAACAGGGCGTAGCAAGATCACAGCAGAAAAAGTGGTCATGGGAGAGGAAAAATCCGGGCTAACAAGCTGAAGGATGCTGCCGCTAGCTCTGAACTTCACTGCCGAAGCCCTAAGCATGTAACATTCAGCATTTTAGGCTGAACCCAGAATTAGTCTCACCAGAGGACCTCGTGGACATGTTCTCAGAAGACGCATTATCTCAGTCCCCCATCTCTTTTCAAACAAGATATTAATGTTTTCCTTCAGCTACGCTCACAAGAGGAGCACAGTAGTACGTGACATCTATTGCCCAGATGTCAATATTGCTAAGATCCAAATCAAATATTGACAAGATCTGATAAATATTGGTATTGATAAAACCCCAAAGTCAAGAAAGTCCGTCCTTCTGGATAAAGCCATCGCTCTAGGCCAAGGAGTTCAACATCCAAATTCAAACACCACGTTTTGCATTTTGCATACTTCAAATGCAAATAAACTGAAGTTTATCAAGAGAAAAATTGTGACCTGAATTAAAGTCCAGGGACCTACTGAGAAAAAGGAAAAAAGGGGGGAAAAAAAAGTACATCCCATCTCCCAGAGATCCACAAAAAGCAGCCAGAGAGATGCTCCCAGTGGCACAAAAGCTTTTCAGAGCACCAAGAGCAATTTTTACCTTTAGGAATTTGGGAGCGGG
This sequence comes from Gymnogyps californianus, assembly GCF_018139145.2. Lineage (NCBI taxonomy): Eukaryota > Metazoa > Chordata > Aves > Accipitriformes > Cathartidae > Gymnogyps > Gymnogyps californianus. The sequence continues at coordinate 1,426,024 of NC_059474.1, forward strand.
GGTAGAAATTCTAAACTAGAAGAGATTTTCCCAGGGATTTCTACCTTAAAGACCGACAAACGGCCCCAACGTAACCCAGTCGATGTCTATGCCCTTCCAGCACACCGGTGGACATCACAGCACGTAACCCCCTTCTCACACAGCCGCCGCTCCGTCGCTGCACGATGGGCGCAGCCCATCAATAGCCGGCTGGGAGCCCGAGGAGTCGGCGCGATACGAGCAGAGCCCATAACCTAGGTGTTACGCTGGAACGACACAACGTACACGCCAGAAAAAATAGTAATTGCTTTTCCATTAACAGGAGGGCATTTCCCCCACTCCCACTCTTGGCAGGAAACAATCTGGACTGAAGTGACCTATAAGTGAGAAATATCAAATTTTCTTTAACTTCGGCAGGCTTGGGTGAAGTCAGCGAGGTTTCAGTTTCACCTTGAGAGAAAGAGAAAGCTGAGGAGAGGCCCAGAGGAAGCAACTAAGGAGAAATTTGGGTTTAACCGCCAAGGAACTCCCCGATCCTACCCCCATCTCGTTACCCGCACCTTCCCGGGCTGGGGGTGCAGCAGAACAACTCTGCAATATATTTGACGTCGCACATAAAGGATGAAAAATGACCTGCAGAGCAGGCACATTTGGATTTTAATGTTCTGTTTCACATAAAGGCATCTGTAGGGAGCCCAATGAAGAGGCACACTTTAGAAACCACATCAAAGCGCAGGCGACACTCCAGCGTGCCCTCTGAAAACGGAGGGACCTGGGGCTACGGGGGAGGCAAAAAGCCCTCGAGGGACAAAAATCAAATAAAAAAATCCCCTTACCTTTTGGTGTGGTTTACATAAAAGCAAGTGCATTTTTGTATTATTCTGTAAAATTGCCTCTATTATACAAGACTATCAATCTCTTGGCTCTCTGCTTAATGTGACGATTAAAAAAAAAAGGTAAGAAACCAAATGTCTGTTCATAGCTAACATTACATTTAGCAATAAACACACAAAGCGTTTCGTTCACGTAGCTGAAACTCCCTCCAAGCACAGCTACTTTCTTCGTCCACGTGATTAGCACAGCAGTCTGGCAGCCTCCTTGCAGCACAGGAACACCCTACGCTGCTCTGACACGGCAGAAATCCCAGTCCCCCTGACAGCAACGCTATTTCCAGGCTGGTTGATACAAGAAGCAAAGGCAGCTTTCCACCTCCGGGTTCAGGTTTAGGTCAGTGACCTACGTTCGCTGTTGTAACCGGACCAAGGTTGGCCATCAGGCAGCCTAAGAGACCTTCATCTCCACAGCTGAGATGTTGGTAGGTTTTGTTGGCTGAATGCAACCAGAAGAATCGTTCTCTTTTGCTGTCGTTCCTTGAGAAACAGAGAACCGAAGGAACAAGGGGGGAAAAAAAGCACTTCTACCTTTATTACGTTTTCTCTCCCTAGCCATCTGCTTCTTTTATGTTACCTGTATGCCACTTCACGAAGTGCTCAACCTTGCAGGACGTGGCTTTGGGGGTTTTCCCCTCAAGCCTGTCGTACAAGAGTCCTAAATACAAGTCCTCAATACTTTCCAGTCCATCCGGCAAGCTTTGGAGCAGCGACTCTACCTTCACCACCCATCGCAACTCAATCGAGCCAACCCAACCAACCGAGCGCACAGACCCAACGTTCCGCGTGAGAAATTAAACGTATTGGCTTAAAACACTAGTGACAAGTAGTAGTTGAATTTTTCGTAGTTGAATTTTTGGAAGTAACCGGACTGCTTGTGATCAAGCAAACACGGCCCCAAACCTGCAACCCTAACCTGCGTAGCGAAGATGGGGAATGACACGGAGTAGCAAAGCAGGTCACGGACTCCTCCGGGCTCTGCCTACAGAAGCCATACCCACCGTAGGGGAAAGTTGTTATACCACCTACACGGGGAACGAGCTCCTTTAAAACTCAAATAGCTTTTTATAGGGTTTTTATAACTTTGCCTTGTTTTCTGCGTTGGTTTGCCAATGCGTGAGCGTGTCTCACCTCCCGTCACCTCCACCCACCAATGAACTGACAATATTTACTTTTCAGAAGAATCTAATTAGCTCTTTCCTGATGAGACAGTAGATAAGGCACAGCAAAAAAGCGGGTTTATGATTTAAAGGGAATGAAGTACCGCTGTGGTTAGCTTCGGTGGTTTTGATTAGTTACTGCACATTTGCTGCTGCAATTGTTTTATAGACCCCTCTAATGCTCTGAGACACAGAACTTTAAAATATCGTTTCCCAATATCCCTAGGAATGGGATACATATTCCTTAAACAATATTATGAAAAAAGCAGACTGGCTACAGGGGAAGAAAAAAAGAAAGTTAATAAAAAATGACAGTAGGGCTGGCTCCCTGCCAAAGACCCATTCGAAAGTTATAAAATCCCCCTCCGATCAGATAAAAGCACGGATTATTATTGCAAGGTGTAAACTCAACACACTGACACAGCTTCTGGTTTGAGTTTTAACAAAAAGCCCGTCGCTTGTCAAGATGATAAGAGTTTTTGCCTATCTGCTTTCTCGGTGTTAACTGGTTATCAGAGTAAACAATTTGTCGGAGGTTTGTCTGACAAAGTTCACCATCAGCACAGGAAATGAGGCCCAAGAACGTGATTTTTTTAACTCGATTCCTGGTCATTAAAAAAAAAAAAAACAACAAACCAAAACCTTTAGAAAGGCAGCATTCAACAAGTTTGCTCTCCCCAACACCCTGCACAGACTTTGCTTCAACCTCCCACTCCTCCTTCCCTAAAAATGACTCTTCCACCTCAGCCCACCCGGTGCTAAAATCCAGCCCGTGATACTGATATTCTCACATATCAATTTTGCTCAAATATAAATTTTTGGCATCAAGTGCGCAATGGGGAACACGCAATTCTCCCTTTGCTTTTGCTTTCACCCAGTGATTTATCCTCGTCCCCACACTCCTGCTCCTTTTCCTTACCCGCAAGACGAGGTCAGCATTATTTATATCCTCAGAGTTCACTGTACGGAGTAGCTTGGTTAATTCAGCATTTTATACAAAACCTATTAAACCTCGGCTGTTCTTTGGGGAAGCTCCTGCAGTACAGTACTTGGCGAAAGGAGTGATCAAGACTCTCCTTTCCTAGGAGCTGTAAAAAGAAGTTTATCACATTAGCATTGATAAAAAGACTTAGGCAACCAAGTCCTCCAGGTCAGCTGTACAATAAAAGACCAAAAGCCATTTTTTAAGAAGTCCTTCATTGAGCAAAGTGTTGATTTACACTTCTGCGTGATCTAGCCTCCAGAACAAGGTATCTGCAGGCAGGCATCAAAAGTAGCTCAGTTATGCGATTACAAAGTTTATTTATCACATTTACACAGAGTGGAGAAGCTGAAAATTAGATAAGCGGACTAAAAGCAGTAGGAGGATGGCTGTTCTACAAAGTATTTCAAACACATTAAAGACCCTGGCCCTGACAACTCCACAGCTCGGGTCTTTGTTTAATCAGTCCCAAGCACTTCGCGAGCCGGGCTGAGATAGTTTACTGCTCACTGTTAAGCAACTGGATGCATATTCTTTGAGTAACTTTTACCAACAATTTAAAATTCCTTTTTAAATGCTGAGCGCCTTCATACGAAATCCCCTGCTATATGCAATACTATAAACCACGCTCTGATGTTGGGGTTTTTTTAATGCTGCCTTTTCATATAACATTGAAGAGGCATCTCTCTCCCTGACGAGACTTAATTATGACTCAAAGCACAAGTGGAAACTCCCACACTTTGGTTTAACCTCTCGTTAGCCTAACTGCAACCGAACCAAACCCCGCCGAGTAAGAGAGGGAGCAGCAAGGCAATCGCAACCAAAACCAGTCACAGGTGAGAGGGTCCAACTCTCACCCTCCCCATCCCAGAATGACTCAGGTGCACACAACCGTGCAGGACCAAGCCTCAGCTTTCAGTACTCTCTCAGGCACCAGGGACTAGTAATTATTTTCTAAGCAAGGGTTTGTTTCAACACGCTCTCTGACAATCACGGCATGACGGAGGTAATAGAGGGTTTTTTCGCTGAAACTATTAAAAAGGAAACATTCATTCAAAAGGCTTGCTTTCCCAGAGACCAACATCAGAAGAAAAGGAGATGCAGATGGAGAAGAGAGGGAAGAAGGGACAGTCTCAGGCTTTGACTTGACAGTCTCAGTCCTTTGACTCAGGACCCACCATGCCTCACGCTTGCTTGGGCTCGGTGCTTCTATTAAAGATAACCACAGCGAAGCACTGGCGCTTGCAGCAAGCAGCCAACGTAGCAGCCAAGGCAATGTTCTCCTCCATCTGAAAGCACTGAACTCAAAGAGGTCTCCAACCCCCAGCACCATCACCCCCAACATGGGAATATTCCCAGCTCAACCACCGAAGCCTGCAGGCAGCTCCAGCAGCAAGTGATGGCACGCCAACCCTCACCTCCCTTTAAATCGACTTGGGCAATTCTCCAGTTGTTGTCCTACACCTCCGACCTTGCCTAAGGAAGTTGCAACTATCACACCTATGGCAATTTAGAGTAAAAAGAAGTTGTGGATTAGATCTCACAAAAGGTTGAAGGCGTGTTGGACTGTGAAGCTTTTCAGGGTTTGGTCCGTGGGTAGTTCTGGAAAAAACAATTAGAGCGTGCTTACGACTGCTCCTTCAGCTTGGAGATACCACTGCCCAAGGTCTGACACGCTACAGGGCCCTCATGCACTCTCATAAACCACAGTAAGGCAAATGAAAAGGTTTGCATAAGCCATTTTGAACATTTCTCAATTATTTTACTCTCATTTTTCCTTCCCGCTGTCTAGGGGGTGCAGGCCATTCGAAGCTACTGGTATCCTAAGGAACATGCTGCCTAATACCCCCATTTTATGTGTCAAGAATTGCAACAGAGGAAGGGTTGCTCACTCAGCCAGGATAGCAAACAAGGATGGAAGCACCAGGCTCGTCGGTGCTTGGGTCTCTCCTCCACATTTATTTACCTTGACCACACTGACCCTCAAAAAGTTATATGGTAAAAAGAGCGTTAACCCTCGTAGCCTGGCCTCAGATTAAAGCCTTATATTCCGTTCTCTGTGGGAGTTCCCAAACTGCTGTTTCACACACCCTCTCTCTGGGCCTTGTCAAGCATTTTGGAGATAAGTTTCCTTTCAAGATTCTGCTTTTGTTTCCATTTATCGGTCTGGTTTGTTTTTTTCAAGATTCTGAGAAACCGGCAATGTTCAAAGTGCCTATCATAGATGGTCCCGATTATCCTGGAACACACAGAGACGCATCTGAATACAAGGATAAAGCCCTGAGTGGTGAGTCCTGGACAAAACATTTTTTTGGCTTTTCCGCAAGGCAGCTTGTAAGTCTTTTAAACCAGATCTGGGAAGATCTGCAGAGCAGATACCCTTAGGATCAAACTCGCCATCCAGATCTGCAGTCAGAAACCATCCTTGACCGTACTTGCGATAATCTGAGATAACAGGTTCCACAGCTGGTCCTCAACTGCATCAAAGCAGTGGGCAGCCTTCCACCAATTCAAGCAAGGGCACGGATCTTCTCTTCCAACCTTCTTCCATGAGACAGAATCTGTACTAATACACTCTCGGCAACAGCTCAAAGTAATGTCATCCAAGACATCGCCACCGATGACTCATCTATTCTGAGATGCACCCAAAGGCACTTTCACAGAGTCTTACGGGCGCTGAACTCCGTGTCCTGACAATGCAGCGGATCACGCCAGGACGAGATCTGGGTGAGATGGGGCAGGAGCATTAAGGACAGCAAAGGACCGCAATGGACAGCCTAATGGGACACATTCAATCACTGGAGACCTAAGAACACGTTCGATGACTGCATGCTAGAGACGGGCTCTGTAACGTTGATCATGTCTGGGAAGAATCTGTTGCACTAAAGGATGTCTTGAGAGCCTTACTATCCTGTTTTCTGTGATACAGAAATGTCTTTCCAGTGGTAGGCTAAAGGTGATCACCCAAACTGCTGTCCACTTCAGAGCAGGCAGTCTTGTACGGACAACTTCAGAGTTACGTACCAACGTACCCAAAGAGTTAAGCAGCAAGACAGGGCAAGGATCACAGCAGTTAAAGACTGAATCCTAAAATCTAAAGAAACCCCTACTATCTAGTTCATATCTCTCGGGGAACACAGGCAGCAGCAGTACCTCCACCTTCAGAAGATTTAAAAAAAAAAAAAATTAAAAAGGAGAGAAATCATTCTTGGAACAAAGAATATTTCATTCTGTTTAGGAATAACCCCTATGGGGGTTTTGATGAGAATCCCACAAAGCAGATGCCAAAAGGGCTGAGCCACAAAGACTAGCTTTTCTTGTTAAGAACTAAATGTCTTTTTCAAGAATAACCATCTTCTCCATGATCCATGAGCTTTAGGGTAGTAGTAGAAGAAAGCGGAACATTATTTTGTTATTTCTGGTTTTAATTAATCGGAAAATTAAATAGCCACTGCTTCTCCAAGCATGTTGACTATAAGGGGTATTTAATCCCCATATGAAAAGTTTCACTGAAAATGACTTTACAGAAGAGCTTGAATTTCATTTGGCTTCCTTTGTTTCACACAGATTCCTCTGACACTGTGGAATATTCTGTTGATAAACAGGTTTTTTCTAAGCAGTTGTTCACCAAGGATAAGACTGCTGGGCATGAGGCTTGGGGATTTAGTGATGAGATTACAGTAGAGAAGAATGAAATTACACATTCATCACACAGTGTTACTCTCTAAAACCCACTCTCCAAACTCAAATGATTTTTTGTGGTCTTTTTTAACATAAAAATGAATTTAGTCAACATATTACATAATTCTTCTCTACCACAGTATGTTCCCAAGATTTTTCTCCCCACATCGATAAGTAGTATCTCGCTTGCATCACAATTTTTAGCATTGAAACTAGAAAGACTGTAAATACACATAGACAAATCAAAACTGGATCCCATCTTGCTTCTGGAAGTTGACATAACATTCATCCTTTAAAGCCTGAATTAATTAAAATCACACATTAAAAAAATCTATATTCAGAGTCCCCAAACTTTGAGAATTCACAACCAGAAAAATCAGGCAAGTCTCTAAATCTGCTATTTACTGGACGTGATCTGCCCTCTAAAGGCTAATAGGGAAACTGCAGAGAACTTCTCAGCCAGAAATAAAGACCTGAAAGTGTTATACATCCTCTTATTTTCGTTTTCTTTACCTCCCTGTCCTCTCCCCCACAACCTACCTACTGTTCAACCACTCAAGAGGATCCCAGGCTCAACTTGACCAACACCTACGTGAGCTCAACCCCCACAGTGACAATCCTGGCCTCATTAAATTCAAAAGAAAACTCTGCTGTTGCCCTAATGGAGCCAGGATCTTACCCCTATAGGTACAGTTTTCTTCAGTGCTGAGAGCGCCGAGTATAAGGCATAAATAAGATTTAATCAGACACCAGGCTGAATCCTGTCTATTTTACAGTTCAATATAATTTTGCAAGTCACTGGCCAGGACAACGGCACCGATGCTGCAGCACGACCCTACCAGTTTGCTAACAATATACGTAACGTTTGGCCCAACCATTCAAAAAAATCCTGTGTATGAGTCTTTGACCTCAATACCATTGACATTTCCATCTTAAACAAGAAGTTAGCCGCAGCTGGAAGACAGGAGGCTGTTAGAGCTGGCTTTCTACTCCTCGTTTCATAAGAGACAATATACGCAGCCATTCCAATCCCCAGAGCCATCAGCTCTTCCAGACTGACGGGCCTCAATAACATCCCTTGTGGCACAACGGTTTTTTGGTTATTTGAAGCCTGTTCCTCTCAATCAAAACATGCCCGTCCCCGACATCCCAACTAAAAATCAAGAGATGGAAAAGCTCAGCACTGCCATTCACTAGATCCAAATATGCATCTTTTGTTCCCATTATGTATTATTTCATAAACTCCACTTATAAATTCAGAAAGCATGATCTCGCATAAAGCATTTACACAAATTAAATGCTTATTTCATAGAATAAATGTTTTAATATTGCGCACTGTGCCTTTACATTGCAATTACTCACTACCAGTACAACACGGAGCAAAAGCGGAGCTGTGGTAGGACCGCAGCTGCCTAGAAGCAATCACTTGAACGTTGATACAGAAATTTGCCCTAACAAAATACATTGCTAGCTTGGAAACCAGTGAACTCACCTTGTGTGCAATCATTATAACACAGCCATATCACTTTTGTAAGGCCAGGAGTGGGTTTTTGGACCTAGACATCTTCAAAGCTGCGTGCCTAGTTCTCCCTCTGAATTCCGTATGCAAGGATCCTAAATGGGAGCCGGGGTGTTAGCATCCTAAATTGACGTTAACGGCATTCACAAGTGTTACATCCTTTCCAAACAGGTTGCTTTCATTAGGGTACCTTAACAAGGATTAGAATAATCCACTCTTCTGGACTGAAATTTCTGGCCAAAGTACCTGCCAAAGAAGATGCGATGTATGACATTAGCCCATCTTGCCTGCAGACACAGAGTTGGAAAAGGATTTTCTG
>NC_059474.1:1439553-1442979 GCF_018139145.2 Gymnogyps californianus
ACCTGCACGACAGCTACCTCAATCCTAAGATGCTTCCACTGGCATGGGAAGTTACTCAAATTAATGACCTGGGTGACGCTACTGAGAGCCCTGAATTACTTTCAGACATTTTTCTTGACATCGGCGTGATGATTTACTTTATTTACTAAAATAAAGTACAGTGTTGCATTACAGAAAACAGAGTTTGCAGGATAGGAGGTGGCTATGAATGTATTATAGTGAGCATTCACTCCAGCAACGGAAAGGGAAGCAGGGATTTACTTTCCCATCAGAGCAAAGGACTAATGCAAAGCAGTAAATCATTAATCCCGAAGAGAGACAGACTTGTCTCCCGGACAGACGAAGGACAGATAATCAGCATTTTTTTATTACAAGTAAAAAGCTTCTGAACCCTCAGATGAGGAAGGCTTAGGTCTTTCACAATTCAAGATGAAACTTTATAAAGAAATAAGGAAAAAGAAACAAAATCCAACATCAGCCTCGACTTCTAAGAAGTCAGGACTTTCCTAGGCAGTTACCCGCATAGTGTTGTTATAGTATGTAGTTACCAGCACAGAATGCAAAAAGTGAACATTTCTTCAGCCGCTGGGGACGAGAGGAAGGAAGAGAAGAAACAAGGCTGCCTGTTCCTCTAAATGGATGATACATTTTTTCTATGGCTAAAAATGTGCTAGCCGATACTCAAAAGCACAAGATTTTCCCTCACTCCCTGGTATTATCTTTAGGCATGAGACAATGAAATCCTCTAACCTTTCCATTTTTACCATTTTCAAGAATACCTTGCTTGGTTGCAGGAACCCACCCATCAGTCTATTCCCTAGAGACAGATTCATGTCAGAGAAAGAAAAGCTTTCTCAAAACCTTAACAAAGAAACCTTTACCTAAAACATCTCCAAGAAAGTTCTTCTTCCCAATGGTTATTTTTAGTGTTTAAGGCAGTCACCCAAAATTTCTTCAGAAAAGGATTTCACATACTAGATTTCATGGAGAGCTACCCTTTGTACGGAGAGGTTTGCAGCTCACCCTCATTGCGGGAGGATCCCCATAGCTGGGCCATGCACTATTTTGTTGAGCCGAGAGGAGAAACACCTTGCACGTAGGATGACAGGCTAACATCCTACATACAGACACCACCAAAAAGTTCCTGCAGCTCGCTAACCTGAAAAATAATACAGGCCAATTCATTTGCAACTGGGAAAGCCAAATAATTCCAAAGAAGATTGCAAAGAAGAAGAAGATTGCAAAGAAGAAGAAGATTGCAAAGAAGAAGAAGATTGCAAAGAAGAAGAAGATTGCAAAGAAGAAGAAGATTGCAAAGAAGAAGAAGATTGCAAAGAAGAAGAAGATTGCAAAGAAGAAGAAGATTGCAAAGAAGAAGAAGATTGCAAAGAAGAAGAAGATTGCAAAGAAGAAGAAGATTGCAAAGAAGAAGAAAGTCAAAGTTTTGATTGGACCAGATAAAGTTTTTAAAACTCTAATGCAATTTCTCTGTTTTGCACACACAAGTTTAAACACTAATGGCCAGATGCATTAATAAGATCGATGAAGGTAACACAACGCACATGCGACACAGCACCAGCCCACCTAGCAGGTGACCCAACCGCTCACCTACGCTGCTGCACACCCCTGCCCTATGCTGTTAGAGGACCGAAAACACAAGTGGAGCTGAAGATTAAATAATTAGGCTGTGCATGTTACCCGGGCCAAACCTCTTCACGTCCTTCAGCCATTTAGCAGTGCCAGTCTTGGCTGTGCGATGATCGGTTATGCAAAAATGTTACTCCTGGTACTCAGGAAGGGTAAAAACCACCATCAAATACAACAGGGGATTAAACTTCTGCAATGAACTGGATAAAGGGACTGTGGAAGGACACTGTCCCCTCACCGCTCCCAAGGGACATGGAAGGCTGATGTTAAGCCTTCTTCCAAGCAGCCACTGGGACTTGCCAGACACCAGGCAGGATTTCTGCCCCTCGGTCGCAGCTCCCACGCCACCCGGCCTGGAGTCAGCAATCACCTCCCGCCAGGCAAGAGCACGAGTAAAACAAGCTTTTAAAAATAACCTTGAGAGATGCTGCAACGCAACGTGTGAAAAGGAAGTTGGCTGCTCTCCTAATTGGGGGAGGAAATTTCTATTCTAGCGTGCTAAATGTGAAACAGAAGGAAAAACGAGAGCCCTCGTGCTTACGAGGTGCTACTGTGGGAAGTTATCAATAAACTCTCCTCGAGGGTAACGGCAACAGCCCAATTTAAAGCACGTTTTGTTGACCAGGGCTCCTGCCTGGTCTAAGACAGAGAACTGTGCTACTTCAAGAGAGAGATGCTGCAAACAAATGGAAATTTTAAGTGGTGCTAAGTGAACCCACACATCACACATCAACAGGCTGGGTCTAGGAGGTTGCAGAGAAAGCCAGGAACGGTAGCTGTAGTTCAGGAAGACGAATAGACCACCAGCGTAAACACTGCTTTCTACAGGGAAAGAAAAGACAAGGGTCTTCACCAGGAGGGACGGACAAGCCGAGCTGAGGTCTGTGATGCAAGGTCTGTGAACGTGACAAGGGAATTTTATACTGAAAGCTGAAAAAAATTGGGAAAGACGTAAGCAATGCTGAGTAAAGAAGCAGCTCAACAGGTGGGTGAACGCCAGAAGAAAGAGCGCAATGGGGACTCATCCACACACTCTAGGCAACAGCAGTCTCCTTTGGGAGGAATGGCCAAGCACCGTCCATTTATCCAGGACTTCAGGAGTCCCAACACAGTCAACTTAATGTCCAAGTAGATACTGGAATATCATGTCCTGGAGAAGATGGCTGTGTGAATATTTGGAAAAAGTATGTATTTATGAGGATACAACGGTCAACATGGCCTGATCCTCTTGACAGGGAAACTCCAGTACTGGTATTTGCCTAACCATGGCAAATGGGGATACAAGTTTGATGGGATATTAGGACTCTACAGGGCAGCATCCTCTGTTGAACACAAGCCATGACGGACTTTGGTAAACAAGTTCTGTGGGTCTGGATTAAGAACAGGAGAAGGAACACAGGGGGGCCATTACATCTGATCCTTGACTAAAACCGTTCCCACGCCCCAAGCCAAGCCTTCATGGGGTGACCGATGAAGCAATCCCCTACAATTTGCTTCTGCCATAAAGAAAGCCTATTTTCCCACAATTCTGAAGCCACCATATCTGGGACAGTATACTTTCTCAATAGCAATATAAAACTCTTTTCATCCCTCCCTCTCTCCCTGAAGGTGGCAACTGCCATTCAAATTGACCAAATCCTACCAACTGAAGGATCCTAGTACGCACAATCTTAAGATCAACTCTCCAGCTCCCCCACAAAGCCACAGAAAACAAGTGACTATAGGTGCTAACCCCAGATATAGGCAAGCTGTGGCTCACATACGAGCCTTGTAGGTCTT
>NC_059474.1:1443479-1448479 GCF_018139145.2 Gymnogyps californianus
TTTAACTCGATTCCTGGTCATTAAAAAAAAAAAAAAACAACAAACCAAAACCTTTAGAAAGGCAGCATTCAACAAGTTTGCTCTCCCCAACACCCTGCACAGACTTTGCTTCAACCTCCCACTCCTCCTTCCCTAAAATGACTCTTCCACCTCAGCCCACCCGGTGCTAAAATCCAGCCCGTGATACTGATATTCTCACATATCAATTTGCTCAATATAAATTTTTGGCATCAAGTGCGCAATGGGGAACACGCAATTCTCCCTTTGCTTTTGCTTTCACCCAGTGATTTATCCTCGTCCCCACACTCCTGCTCCTTTTCCTTACCCGCAAGACGAGGTCAGCATTATTTATATCCTCAGAGTTCACTGTACGGAGTAGCTTGGTTAATTCAGCATTTTATACAAAACCTATTAAACCTCGGCTGTTCTTTGGGGAAGCTCCTGCAGTACAGTACTTGGCGAAAGGAGTGATCAAGACTCTCCTTTCCTAGGAGCTGTAAAAAGAAGTTTATCACATTAGCATTGATAAAAAGACTTAGGCAACCAAGTCCTCCAGGTCAGCTGTACAATAAAAGACCAAAAGCCATTTTTTAAGAAGTCCTTCATTGAGCAAAGTGTTGATTTACACTTCTGCGTGATCTAGCCTCCAGAACAAGGTATCTGCAGGCAGGCATCAAAAGTAGCTCAGTTATGCGATTACAAAGTTTATTTATCACATTTACACAGAGTGGAGAAGCTGAAAATTAGATAAGCGGACTAAAAGCAGTAGGAGGATGGCTGTTCTACAAAGTATTTCAAACACATTAAAGACCCTGGCCCTGACAACTCCACAGCTCGGGTCTTTGTTTAATCAGTCCCAAGCACTTCGCGAGCCGGGCTGAGATAGTTTACTGCTCACTGTTAAGCAACTGGATGCATATTCTTTGAGTAACTTTTACCAACAATTTAAAATTCCTTTTTAAATGCTGAGCGCCTTCATACGAAATCCCCTGCTATATGCAATACTATAAACCACGCTCTGATGTTGGGGTTTTTTTAATGCTGCCTTTTCATATAACATTGAAGAGGCATCTCTCTCCCTGACGAGACTTAATTATGACTCAAAGCACAAGTGGAAACTCCCACACTTTGGTTTAACCTCTCGTTAGCCTAACTGCAACCGAACCAAACCCCGCCGAGTAAGAGAGGGAGCAGCAAGGCAATCGCAACCAAAACCAGTCACAGGTGAGAGGGTCCAACTCTCACCCTCCCCATCCCAGAATGACTCAGGTGCACACAACCGTGCAGGACCAAGCCTCAGCTTTCAGTACTCTCTCAGGCACCAGGGACTAGTAATTATTTTCTAAGCAAGGGTTTGTTTCAACACGCTCTCTGACAATCACGGCATGACGGAGGTAATAGAGGGTTTTTTCGCTGAAACTATTAAAAAGGAAACATTCATTCAAAAGGCTTGCTTTCCCAGAGACCAACATCAGAAGAAAAGGAGATGCAGATGGAGAAGAGAGGGAAGAAGGGACAGTCTCAGGCTTTGACTTGACAGTCTCAGTCCTTTGACTCAGGACCCACCATGCCTCACGCTTGCTTGGGCTCGGTGCTTCTATTAAAGATAACCACAGCGAAGCACTGGCGCTTGCAGCAAGCAGCCAACGTAGCAGCCAAGGCAATGTTCTCCTCCATCTGAAAGCACTGAACTCAAAGAGGTCTCCAACCCCCAGCACCATCACCCCCAACATGGGAATATTCCCAGCTCAACCACCGAAGCCTGCAGGCAGCTCCAGCAGCAAGTGATGGCACGCCAACCCTCACCTCCCTTTAAATCGACTTGGGCAATTCTCCAGTTGTTGTCCTACACCTCCGACCTTGCCTAAGGAAGTTGCAACTATCACACCTATGGCAATTTAGAGTAAAAAGAAGTTGTGGATTAGATCTCACAAAAGGTTGAAGGCGTGTTGGACTGTGAAGCTTTTCAGGGTTTGGTCCGTGGGTAGTTCTGGAAAAACAATTAGAGCGTGCTTACGACTGCTCCTTCAGCTTGGAGATACCACTGCCCAAGGTCTGACACGCTACAGGGCCCTCATGCACTCTCATAAACCACAGTAAGGCAAATGAAAAGGTTTGCATAAGCCATTTTGAACATTTCTCAATTATTTTACTCTCATTTTTCCTTCCCGCTGTCTAGGGGGTGCAGGCCATTCGAAGCTACTGGTATCCTAAGGAACATGCTGCCTAATACCCCCATTTTATGTGTCAAGAATTGCAACAGAGGAAGGGTTGCTCACTCAGCCAGGATAGCAAACAAGGATGGAAGCACCAGGCTCGTCGGTGCTTGGGTCTCTCCTCCACATTTATTTACCTTGACCACACTGACCCTCAAAAAGTTATATGGTAAAAAGAGCGTTAACCCTCGTAGCCTGGCCTCAGATTAAAGCCTTATATTCCGTTCTCTGTGGGAGTTCCCAAACTGCTGTTTCACACACCCTCTCTCTGGGCCTTGTCAAGCATTTTGGAGATAAGTTTCCTTTCAAGATTCTGCTTTTGTTTCCATTTATCGGTCTGGTTTGTTTTTTTCAAGATTCTGAGAAACCGGCAATGTTCAAAGTGCCTATCATAGATGGTCCCGATTATCCTGGAACACACAGAGACGCATCTGAATACAAGGATAAAGCCCTGAGTGGTGAGTCCTGGACAAAACATTTTTTTGGCTTTTCCGCAAGGCAGCTTGTAAGTCTTTTAAACCAGATCTGGGAAGATCTGCAGAGCAGATACCCTTAGGATCAAACTCGCCATCCAGATCTGCAGTCAGAAACCATCCTTGACCGTACTTGCGATAATCTGAGATAACAGGTTCCACAGCTGGTCCTCAACTGCATCAAAGCAGTGGGCAGCCTTCCACCAATTCAAGCAAGGGCACGGATCTTCTCTTCCAACCTTCTTCCATGAGACAGAATCTGTACTAATACACTCTCGGCAACAGCTCAAAGTAATGTCATCCAAGACATCGCCACCGATGACTCATCTATTCTGAGATGCACCCAAAGGCACTTTCACAGAGTCTTACGGGCGCTGAACTCCGTGTCCTGACAATGCAGCGGATCACGCCAGGACGAGATCTGGGTGAGATGGGGCAGGAGCATTAAGGACAGCAAAGGACCGCAATGGACAGCCTAATGGGACACATTCAATCACTGGAGACCTAAGAACACGTTCGATGACTGCATGCTAGAGACGGGCTCTGTAACGTTGATCATGTCTGGGAAGAATCTGTTGCACTAAAGGATGTCTTGAGAGCCTTACTATCCTGTTTTCTGTGATACAGAAATGTCTTTCCAGTGGTAGGCTAAAGGTGATCACCCAAACTGCTGTCCACTTCAGAGCAGGCAGTCTTGTACGGACAACTTCAGAGTTACGTACCAACGTACCCAAAGAGTTAAGCAGCAAGACAGGGCAAGGATCACAGCAGTTAAAGACTGAATCCTAAAATCTAAAGAAACCCCTACTATCTAGTTCATATCTCTCGGGGAACACAGGCAGCAGCAGTACCTCCACCTTCAGAAGATTTAAAAAAAAAAAAAATTAAAAAGGAGAGAAATCATTCTTGGAACAAAGAATATTCATTCTGTTTAGGAATAACCCCTATGGGGGTTTTGATGAGAATCCCACAAAGCAGATGCCAAAAGGGCTGAGCCACAAAGACTAGCTTTTCTTGTTAAGAACTAAATGTCTTTTTCAAGAATAACCATCTTCTCCATGATCCATGAGCTTTAGGGTAGTAGTAGAAGAAAGCGGAACATTATTTTGTTATTTCTGGTTTTAATTAATCGGAAAATTAAATAGCCACTGCTTCTCCAAGCATGTTGACTATAAGGGGTATTTAATCCCCATATGAAAAGTTTCACTGAAAATGACTTTACAGAAGAGCTTGAATTTCATTTGGCTTCCTTTGTTTCACACAGATTCCTCTGACACTGTGGAATATTCTGTTGATAAACAGGTTTTTTCTAAGCAGTTGTTCACCAAGGATAAGACTGCTGGGCATGAGGCTTGGGGATTTAGTGATGAGATTACAGTAGAGAAGAATGAAATTACACATTCATCACACAGTGTTACTCTCTAAAACCCACTCTCCAAACTCAAATGATTTTTTGTGGTCTTTTTTAACATAAAAATGAATTTAGTCAACATATTACATAATTCTTCTCTACCACAGTATGTTCCCAAGATTTTTCTCCCCACATCGATAAGTAGTATCTCGCTTGCATCACAATTTTTAGCATTGAAACTAGAAAGACTGTAAATACACATAGACAAATCAAAACTGGATCCCATCTTGCTTCTGGAAGTTGACATAACATTCATCCTTTAAAGCCTGAATTAATTAAAATCACACATTAAAAAAATCTATATTCAGAGTCCCCAAACTTTGAGAATTCACAACCAGAAAAATCAGGCAAGTCTCTAAATCTGCTATTTACTGGACGTGATCTGCCCTCTAAAGGCTAATAGGGAAACTGCAGAGAACTTCTCAGCCAGAAATAAAGACCTGAAAGTGTTATACATCCTCTTATTTTCGTTTTCTTTACCTCCCTGTCCTCTCCCCACAACCTACCTACTGTTCAACCACTCAAGAGGATCCCAGGCTCAACTTGACCAACACCTACGTGAGCTCAACCCCCACAGTGACAATCCTGGCCTCATTAAATTCAAAAGAAAACTCTGCTGTTGCCCTAATGGAGCCAGGATCTTACCCCTATAGGTACAGTTTTCTTCAGTGCTGAGAGCGCCGAGTATAAGGCATAAATAAGATTTAATCAGACACCAGGCTGAATCCTGTCTATTTTACAGTTCAATATAATTTTGCAAGTCACTGGCCAGGACAACGGCACCGATGCTGCAGCACGACCCTACCAGTTTGCTAACAATATACGTAACGTTTGGCCCAACCATTCAAAAAAATCCTGTGTATGAGTCTTTGACCTCAATACCATTGACATTTCCATCTT